>NW_026088499.1:0-115545 GCF_022605725.1 Anthonomus grandis grandis
AAATGTAATAACTAATAGGGTTGGCGATTGTTCCGATTTAATTTTAATTCAATTTTTGATATAATTTGATTAACCCTAAATAATTTTAAAAAATAATTTTATGTATTGTTTTAAAAAATAGTCATATCTCACTGAATTACGGTAATCTATTATTCAACTTTATTTTAAAATTAATATTTAGGTTATACAAGATGACTCAATTGATGCTTTTTAAGTTTTGGTCATAACCAGGGTTAAGAAAATAGAACAATTAATCATTATAGCATTGTCCGATTTGATTCCAATTTCATCTTTAAAGTTCATTTGATGGACTGTAAATTATTTTTAAAATTTTTCTTATGAATTGTTTTTCAAAAAAATAATTATATCTCACTCTATTACTGATATCTATTATTCGAATATAATTTAAACTTACTATTTCGCATATACAAGATAGCCAAATGATGTTTTTTGCGGTTTGAACACAACCAGAGTTAAGAAAATGTAATAACTAATAGGGTTGGCGATTGTTCCGATTTAATTTTAATTCAATTTTTAGATATAATTTGATTAACCCTAAATAATTTTTAAATATAATTTTATGTATTTTGTTTTAAAAAAATAGTCATGTCTCACTCAATTACGGTTATCTATTATTCAAATTTATTTTAAAATTAATATTTAGGTTATACAAGATGACTCAAATGATCCTTTTTAAGTTTTGGACATACCAGGGTTAGGAAAATAGAACAATTAATCATTATAGCATTGATTGCAATTTAATCTTTTTGATATAATTTGATTAACCCTAAATAATTTTTTAAAATAATTTTATGTATTATGTTTTTAAAAAAAATAGTCATATCTCACTCAATTACGATTATCTATTATTCAAATTTATTTTAAAATTAATATTTAGGTTATACAAGATGACTCAATTGATGCTTTTTAAGTTTTGGTCATAACCAGGGTTAAGAAAATAGAACAATTAATCATTATAGCATTGTCCGATTTGATTCCAATTTAATTTTTGAAGTTTATTTGATGTATTGTAAATTATTTTTAAAATTTTTCTTATGAATTGTTTTTAAAAAAAATAATTATATCTCACTCTATTACTGTTATTTATCATTCGAATATAATTTACATTTACTATTTCCCATATACAAGAAAGCCAAATGATGTTTTTTACGGTTTGAACACAACCAGAGTTAAGAAAATGTAATAACTAGTAGCGTTGGCGATTGTTCCGATTTAATTTTAATTCAATTTCTATATATAATTTGATTAACCCTAAATGATTTTTAAAAATATTTTGATATATTGTGTTTAAAAAAAATAGTCATGTCTCACTCAATTACGGTTATCTATTATTCAAATTTATTTTAAAATTAATATTTAGGTTATACAAGATGACTCAAATGATCCTTTTTAAGTTTTGGACATAACCAGGGTTAAGAAAATAGAACAATTAATCATTATAGCATTGTCCGATTTGATTCCAATTTCATCTTTGAAGTTCATTTGATGGACTGTAAATTATTTTTAAAGTTTTTCTTATGAATTGTTTTTTAAAAAAATAATTATATCTCACTCTATTACTGATATCTATTATTCGAATATAATTTAAATTTACTATTTCGCATATACAAGATAGCCAAATGATGTTTTTTTCGGTTTGAACACAACCAGAGTTAAGAAAATGTAATAACTAATAGGGTTGGCGATTGTTCCGATTTAATTTTAGTTCAATTTTTAGATATAATTTAATTATCCCTAAATAATTTTTAAAAATAATTTTATGTATTTTGTTTTAAAAAAATAGTCATGTCTCACTCAATTACGGTTATCTATTATTCAAATTTATTTTAAAATTAATATTTAGGTTATAGAAGATGACTCAAATGATCCTTTTTAAGTTTTGGACATAACCAGGGTTAAGAAAATAGAACAATTAATCATTATAGCATTGTCCGATTTGATTCCAATTTCATCTTTGAAGTTCATTTGATGGACTGTAAATTATTTTTAAAATTTTTCTTATGAATTGTTTTTCAAAAAAATAATTATATCTCACTCTATTACTGATATCTATAATTCGAATATAATTTAAATTTACTATTTCGCATATACAAGATAGCCAAATGATGTTTTTTGCGGTTTGAACACAACCAGAGTTAAGAAAATGTAATAACTAATAGGGTTGGCGATTGTTCCGATTTAATTTTAATTCAATTTTTAGATATAATTTGATTAACCCTAAATAATTTTTAAAAATAATTTTATGCATTTTGTTTTAAAAAAATAGTCATGTCTTACTCAATTACGGTTATCTATTATTTAAATTTGTTTTAGAATTAATATTTAGGTTATACAAGATGACTCAAATGATCCTTTTTAAGTTTTGGACATAACCAGGGTTAAGAAAATAGAACAATTAATCATTATAGCATTGATTCCAATTTAATCTTTGAAGTTCATTTGATGTACTGTAAATTATTTTTAAAATTTTTCTTATGGATTGTTTTTTAAAAAAATAATTATATCTCACTCTATTACTAATATCTAATATTTGAATATAATTTAAATTTACTATTTCGCATATACAAGATAGCCAAATGATGTTTTTTGCGGTTTGAACACAACCAGAATTAAGAAAATATAATAACTCTTCGCGTTAACGATTGTTCCGATTTAATTTTAATTTAATTTTTAGATATAATTTGATTAACCCTAAATGATTTTTAAAAATATTTTGATATATTGTGTTTAAAAAAAATAGTCATGTCTCACTCAATTACGGTTATCTATTATTCAAATTTATTTTAAAATTAATATTTAGGTTATACAAGATGACTCAAATGATCCTTTTTAAGTTTTGGACATAACCAGGGTTAGGAAAATAGAACAATTAATCATTATAGCATTGATTCCAATTTAATCTTTTTGATATAATTTGAATAACCCTAAATAATTTTTTAAAATAATTTTATGTATTATGTTTTAAAAAAATAGTCATATCTCTCTCAATTACGGTTATCTATTATTCAAATTTATTTTAAAATTAATATTTAGGTTATACAAGATGACTCAATTGATGCTTTTTAAGTTTTGGTCATAACCAGGGTTAAGAAAATAGAACAATTAATCATTATAGCATTGTCCGATTTGATTCCAATTTAATTTTTGAAGTTTATTTGATGTATTGTAAATTATTTTTAAAATTTTTCTTATGAATTGTTTTTAAAAAAAATAATTATATCTCACTCTATTACTATTATTTATCATTCGAATATAATTTACATTTACTATTTCCCATATACATGAAAGCCAAATGATGTTTTTTACGGTTTGAACACAACCAGAACTAAGAAAATGTAATAACTAGTAGCGTTGGCGATTGTTCCGATTTAATTTTTATTCAATTTCTATATATAATTTGATTAACTCTAAATGATTTTAAAAATATTTTGATATATTGTGTTTAAAAAAAATAGTCATGTCTCACTCAATTACGGTTATCTATTATTTAAATTAATTTTAAAATTAATATTTAGGTTATACAAGATGACTCAAATGATCCTCTTTAAGTTTTGGACATAACCAGGGTTAAGAAAATAGAACAATTAATCATTATAGCATTGTCCGATTTGATTCCAATTTCATCTTTGAAGTTTATTTGATGGACTGTAAATTATTTTTAAAATTTTTCTTATGAATTGTTTTTTAAAAAAATAATTATATCTCACTCTATTACTGATATCTATTATTCGAATATAATTTAAATTTACTATTTCGCATTTACAAGATAGCCAAATGATGTTTTTTGCGGTTTGAACACAACCAGAGTTAAGAAAATGTAATAACTAATAGGGTTGGCGATTGTTCCGATTTAATTTTAATTCAATTTTTAGATATAATTTGATTAACCCTAAATTATTTTTAAAAATAATTTTATGTATTTTGTTTCAAAAAAATAGTCATGTCTTACTCAATTACGGTTATCTATTATTTAAATTTGTTTTAAAATTAATATTTAGGTTATACAAGATGACTCAAATGATCCTTTTTAAGTTTTGGACATAACCAGGGTTAAGAAAATAGAACAATTAATCATTATAGCATTGATTCCAATTTAATCTTTGAAGTTTATTTGATGTACTGTAAATTATTTTTAAAATTTTTCTTATGGATTGTTTTTTAAAAAAATAATTATATCTCACTCTATTACTAATATCTATTATTTGAATATAATTTAAATTTACTATTTCGCATTTACAAGATAGCCAAATGATGTTTTTTACGGTTTGAACACAACCAGAATTAAAAAAATATAATAACTCTTCGCATTCACGATTGTTCCGATTTAATTTGAATTTAGTTTTTAGATATAATTTGATTAACCCTAAATGATTTTAAAAAATATTTTGATATATTGTGTTTAAAAAAAATAGTCATATCTCACTCAACTACGGTTATCTATTATTCAAATTTATTTTAAAATTAATATTTAGGTTGTACAAGATGACCCAAATGATCCTTTTTAACTTTTGGACATAACCAGTGTTAAGAAAGTAGAACAATTAATCATTATAGCATTGTCCGATTTGATTCCAATTTAATTTTTGAAGTTCATTTAATGTACTGTAAATTATTTTTAAATTTTTTCTTATGAATTGTTTTTAAAAAAAATAACCATATCTCACTCTATTACTGTTATCTATTATTCGAATATAATTTAAATTTACTATTTCGCATATACAAGATAGCCAAATGATGTTTTTTACAATTTGAACACAACCAGATTTAAGAAAATATAATAACTCTTCGCGTTATCGATTGTTCCGATTTCATTTTAATTTAATTTTTAGATATAATTTGATTAACCCTAAATGATTTTTAAAAATATTTTGATATATTGTGTTTAAAAAAAATAGTCATGTCTCACTCAATTACGGTTATCTATTGTTCAAATTTATTTTAAAATTAATATTTAGGCTATACAAGATGACTCAAATGATCCTTTTTAAGTTTTGGACATAACCAGGGTTAAGAAAATAGAACAATTAATCATTATAGCATTGTCCGATTTGATTCCAATTTCATCTTTGAAGTTCATTTGATGTACTGTAAATTACTTTTAAAATTTTTCTGATGAATTGTTTTTTAAAAAAATAATTATATCTCACTTTTAATCTACTGTTATCTATTATTCGAATAGAATTTAAATTTACTATTTCGCATTTACAAGTTAGCCAAATGATGTTTTTTACGGTTTGAACACAACCAGAATTAAGAAAATATAATAACTGATGGCGTTAGAGACTGTTCCGTTTTAATTTTAATCTAATTTTTATATATAATTTGATTAACCCTAAATGACTTAAAAATATTTTGATGTATTGTGTTAAAAAAAAATAGTCATATCTCACTCAATTACGGTTATCTATTATTTAAAGTTATTTTAAAATTAATATTTAGGTTATACAAGATGACTCAAATGATCCTTTTTAAGTTTTGGACATAAGCAGGGTTAAGAAAATAGAACAATTAATCATTATAGCATTCTTCGATTTGATTTTAATTTCCTCTTTGAAGTTCATTTGATGGACTAAATTATTTTTAAAATTTTTCATATGAATTGTTTTTTAAAAAAATAATTATATCTCACTCTATTACTAATATCTATTATTCGAATATAATTTAAATTTACTATTTCGCATATACAAGATAGCCAAATGATGTTTTTTGCGGTTTGAACACAACCAGAGTTAAGAAAATGTAATAACTAATAGGGTTGGCGATTGTTCCGATTTAATTTTAATTCAATTTTTGATATAATTTGATTAACCCTAAATAATTTTAAAAAATAATTTTATGTATTGTTTTAAAAAAATAGTCATATCTCACTCAATTACGGTAATCTATTATTCAAATTTATTTTAAAATTAATATTTAGGTTATACAAGATGACTCAATTGCTGCTTTTTAAGTTTTGGTCATAACCAGGGTTAAGAAAATAGAACAATTAATCATTATAGCATTGTCCGATTTGATTCCAATTTCATCTTTGAAGTTCATTTGATGGACTGTAAATTATTTTTAAAATTTTTCTTATGAATTGTTTTTCAAAAAAATAATTATATCTCACTCTATTACTGATATCTATTATTCGAATATAATTTAAATTTACTATTTCGCATATACAAGATAGCCAAATGATGTTTTTTGCGGTTTAAACACAACCAGAGTTAAGAAAATGTAATAACTAATAGGGTTGGCGATTGTTCCGATTTAATTTTAATTCAATTTTTAGATATAATTTGATTAACCCTAAATATATTTTAAAAATAATTTTATGTATTTTGTTTTAAAAAAATAGTCATGTCTTACTCAATTACGGTTATCTATTATTTAAATTTGTTTTAAAATTAATATTTAGGTTATACAAGATGACTCAAATGATCCTTTTTAAGTTTTGGATATAACCAAGGTTAAGAAAATAGAACAATTAATCATTATAGCATTGATTCCAATTTAATCTTTGAAGTTTATTTGATGTACTGTAAATTATTTTTAAAATTTTTCTTATGGATTGTTTTAAAAAAAAATAATTATATCTCACTCTATTACTAATATCTATTATTTGAATATAATTTAAATTTACTATTTCGCATTTACAAGATAGCCAAATGATGATTTTACGGTTTGAACACAACCAGAATTAAGAAAATATAATAACTCTTCGCGTTAACGATTGTTCCGATTTAATTTTAATTTCATTTTTAGATATAATTTGATTAACCCTAAATGATTTTTAAAAATATTTTGATATATTGTGTTTAAAAAAAATAGTCATGTCTCACTCAATTACGGTTATCTATTATTCAAATTTATTTTAAAATTAATATTTAGGTTATACAAGATGACTCAAATGATCCTTTTTAAGTTTTGGACATAACCAGGGTTAGGAAAATAGAACAATTAATCATTATAGCATTGATTCCAATTTAATCTTTTTGATATAATTTGAATAACCCTAAATAATTTTTTAAAATAATTTTATGTATTATGTTTTAAAAAAATAGTCATATCTCACTCAATTACGGTTATCTATTATTCAAATTTATTTTAAAATTAATATTTAGGTTATACAAGATGACTCAATTGATGCTTTTTAAGTTTTGGTCATAACCAGGGTTAAGAAAATAAAACAATTAATCATTATAGCATTGTCCGATTTGATTCCAATTTAATTTTTGAAGTTTATTTGATGTATTGTAAATTATTTTTAAAATTTTTCTTATGAATTGTTTTTAAAAAAAATAATTATATCTCACTCTATTACTATTATTGATCATTCGAATATAATTTACATTTACTATTTCCCATATACATGAAAGACAAATGATGTTTTTTACGGTTTGAACACAACCAGAGTTAAGAAAATGTAATAACTAGTAGCGTTGGCGATTGTTCCGATTTAATTTTAATTCAATTTCTATATATAATTTGATTAACCCTAAATGATTTTAAAAATATTTTGATATATTGTGTTTAAAAAAAATAGTCATGTCTCACTCAATTACGGTTATCTATTATTTAAATTTATTTTAAAATTAATATTTAGGTTATACAAGATGACTCAAATGATCCTCTTTAAGTTTTGGACATAACCAGGGTTAAGAAAATAGAACAATTAATCATTATAGCATTGTCCGATTTGATTCCAATTTCATCTTTGAAGTTTATTTGATGGACTGTATAATTATTTTTAAAATTTTTCTTAATAATTGTTTTTTAAAAAAATAATTATATCTCACTCTATTACTGATATCTATTATTCGAATATAATTTAAATTTACTATTTCGCATTTACAAGATAGCCAAATGATGTTTTTTGCGGTTTGAACACAACCAGAGTTAAGAAAATGTAATAACTAATAGGGTTGGCGATTGTTCCGATTTAATTTTAATTCAATTTTTGATATAATTTGATTAACCCTAAATAATTTAAAAAAATAATTTTATGTATTGTTTTAAAAAAATAGTCATATATCACTCAATTACGGTAATCTATTATTCAAATTTATTTTAAAATTAATATTTAGGTTATACAAGATGACTCAATTGATGCTTTTTAAGTTTTGGTCATAACCAGGGTTAAGAAAATAGAACAATTAATCATTATAGCATTGTCCGATTTGATTCCAATTTCATCTTTGAAGTTCATTTGATGGACTGTAAATTATTTTTAAAATTTTTCTTATGAATTGTTTTTTAAAAAAATAATTATATCTCACTCTATTACTGATATCTATTATTCGAATATAATTTAAATTTACTATTTCGCATATACAAGATAGCCAAATGATGTTTTTTACGGTTTGAACACAACCAGAATTAAGAAAATGTAATAACTAATAGGGTTGGCGATTGTTCCGATTTAATTTTAATTCAATTTTTAGATATAATTTGATTAACCCTTAATAATTTTTAAAAATAATTTTATGTATTTTGTTTTAAAAAAATAGTCATGTCTTACTCAATTACGGTTATCTATTATTTAAATTTGTTTTAAAATTAATATTTAGGTTATACAAGATGACTCAAATGATCCTTTTTAAGTTTTGGACATAACCAGGGTTAAGAAAATAGAACAATTAATCATTATAGCATTGATTCCAATTTAATCTTTGAAGTTTATTTGATGTACTGTAAATTATTTTTAAAATTTTTCTTATGGATTGTTTTTTAAAAAAATAATTATATCTCACTCTATTACTAATATCTATTATTTGAATATAATTTAAATTTACTATTTCGCATTTACAAGATAGCCAAATGATGTTTTTTACGGTTTGAACACAACCAGTGTTAAGAAAGTAGAACAATTAATCATTATAGCATTGTCCGATTTGATTCCAATTTAATTTTTGAAGTTCATTTAATGTACTGTAAATTATTTTTAAATTTTTTCTTATGAATTGTTTTTAAAAAAAATAACCATATCTCACTCTATTACTGTTATCTATTATTCGAATATAATTTAAATTTACTATTTCGCATATACAAGATAGCCAAATGATGTTTTTTGCGGTTTGAACACAACCAGAATTAAGAAAATATAATAACTCTTCGCGTTAACGATTGTTCCGATTTAATTTTAATTTAATTTTTAGATATAATTTGATTAACCCTAAATGATTTTTAAAAATATTTTGATATATTGTGTTTAAAAAAAATAGTCATGTCTCACTCAAATAGCCAAATGATGTTTTTTACGGTTTGAACACAACCAGATTTAAGAAAATATAATAACTCTTCGCGTTATCGATTGTTCCGATTTCATTTTAATTTAATTTTTAGATATAATTTGATTAACCCTAAATGATTTTTAAAAATTTTTGATATATTGTGTTTAAAAAAAATAGTCATGTCTCACTCAATTACGGTTATCTATTGTTCAAATTTATTTTAAAATTAATATTTAGGTTATACAAGATGACTCAAATGATCCTTTTTAAGTTTTGGACATAACCAGGGTTAAGAAAATAGAACAATTAATCATTATAGCATTGTCCGATTTGATTCCAATTTCATCTTTGAAGTTCATTTGATGTACTGTAAATTACTTTTAAAATTTTTCTGATGAATTGTTTTATAAAAAAATAATTATATCTCACTTTTAATCTACTGTTATCTATTATTCGAATAGAATTTAAATTTACTATTTCGCATTTACAAGTTAGCCAAATGATGTTTTTTACGGTTTGAACACAACCAGAATTAAGAAAATATAATAACTGATGGCGTTAAAGACTGTTCCGTTTTAATTTTAATCTAATTTTTATATATAATTTGATTAACCCTAAATGACTTAAAAATATTTTGATGTATTGTGTTAAAAAAAAATAGTCATATCTCACTCAATTACGGTTATCTATTATTTAAAGTTATTTTAAAATTAATATTTAGGTTATACAAGATGACTCAAATGATCCTTTTTAAGTTTTGGACATAAGCAGGGTTAAGAAAATAGAACAATTAATCATTATAGCATTCTTCGATTTGATTTTAATTTCCTCTTTGAAGTTCATTTGATGGACTAAATTATTTTTAAAATTTTTCATATGAATTGTTTTTTAAAAAAATAATTATATCTCACTCTATTACTAATATCTATTATTCGAATATAATTTAAATTTACTATTTCGCATATACAAGATAGCCAAATGATGTTTTTTGCGGTTTGAACACAACCAGAGTTAAGAAAATGTAATAACTAATAGGGTTGGCGATTGTTCCGATTTAATTTTAATTCAATTTTTGATATAATTTGATTAACCCTAAATAATTTTAAAAAATAATTTTATGTATTGTTTTAAAAAATAGTCATATCTCACTCAATTACGGTAATCTATTATTCAACTTTATTTTAAAATTAATATTTAGGTTATACAAGATGACTCAATTGATGCTTTTTAAGTTTTGGTCATAACCAGGGTTAAGAAAATAGAACAATTAATCATTATAGCATTGTCCGATTTGATTCCAATTTCATCTTTAAAGTTCATTTGATGGACTGTAAATTATTTTTAAAATTTTTCTTATGAATTGTTTTTCAAAAAAATAATTATATCTCACTCTATTACTGATATCTATTATTCGAATATAATTTAAACTTACTATTTCGCATATACAAGATAGCCAAATGATGTTTTTTGCGGTTTGAACACAACCAGAGTTAAGAAAATGTAATAACTAATAGGGTTGGCGATTGTTCCGATTTAATTTTAATTCAATTTTTAGATATAATTTGATTAACCCTAAATAATTTTTAAATATAATTTTATGTATTTTGTTTTAAAAAAATAGTCATGTCTCACTCAATTACGGTTATCTATTATTCAAATTTATTTTAAAATTAATATTTAGGTTATACAAGATGACTCAAATGATCCTTTTTAAGTTTTGGACATACCAGGGTTAGGAAAATAGAACAATTAATCATTATAGCATTGATTGCAATTTAATCTTTTTGATATAATTTGATTAACCCTAAATAATTTTTTAAAATAATTTTATGTATTATGTTTTTAAAAAAAATAGTCATATCTCACTCAATTACGATTATCTATTATTCAAATTTATTTTAAAATTAATATTTAGGTTATACAAGATGACTCAATTGATGCTTTTTAAGTTTTGGTCATAACCAGGGTTAAGAAAATAGAACAATTAATCATTATAGCATTGTCCGATTTGATTCCGATTTAATTTTTGAAGTTTATTTGATGTATTGTAAATTATTTTTAAAATTTTTCTTATGAATTGTTTTTAAAAAAAATAATTATATCTCACTCTATTACTGTTATTTATCATTCGAATATAATTTACATTTACTATTTCCCATATACAAGAAAGCCAAATGATGTTTTTTACGGTTTGAACACAACCAGAGTTAAGAAAATGTAATAACTCTTCGCATTAACGATTGTTCCGATTTAATTTTAATTTAATTTTTATATATAACTTAATTAACCCTAAATGATTTTTAAAAATATTTTGATATATTGTGTTTAAAAAAAATTGTCATATCTCACTCAATTACGGTTATCTATTATTCAAATGTATTTTAAAATTAATATTTAGGTTATACAAGATGACTCAAATGATCCTTTTTAAGTTTTGGACATAACCAGGGTTAAGAAAATAGAACAATTAATCATCATAGCATTGTCCGATTTGATTCCAATTTAATTTTTGAAGTTCATTTAATGTACTGTAAATTATTTTTAAATTTTTTCTTATGAATTGTTTTTAAAAAAAATAACCATATCTCACTCTATTACTGTTATCTATTATTCGAATATAATTTAAATTTACTATTTCGCATATACAAGATAGCCAAATGATGTTTTTTGCGGTTTGAACACAACCAGAATTAAGAAAATATAATAACTCTTCGCGTTAACGATTGTTCCGATTTAATTTTAATTTAATTTTTATATATAATTTGATTAACCCTAAATGATTTTTAAAAATATTTTGATATATTGTGTTTAAAAAAAATAGTCATGTCTCACTCAAATAGCCAAATGATGTTTTTTACGGTTTGAACACAACCAGATTTAAGAAAATATAATAACTCTTCGAGTTATCGATTGTTCCGATTTCATTTTAATTTAATTTTTAGATATAATTTGATTAACCCTAAATGATTTTTAAAAATATTTTGATATATTGTGTTTAAAAAAAATAGTCATGTCTCACTCAATTACGGTTATCTATTGTTCAAATTTATTTTAAAATTAATATTTAGGTTATACAAGATGACTCAAATGATCCTTTTTAAGTTTTGGACATAACCAGGGTTAAGAAAATAGAACAATTAATCATTATAGCATTGTCCGATTTGATTCCAATTTCATCTTTGAAGTTCATTTGATGTACTGTAAATTACTTTTAAAATTTTTCTGATGAATTGTTTTATAAAAAAATAATTATATCTCACTTTTAATCTACTGTTATCTATTATTCGAATAGAATTTAAATTTACTATTTCGCATTTACAAGTTAGCCAAATGATGTTTTTTACGGTTTGAACACAACCAGAATTAAGAAAATATAATAACTGATGGCGTTAAAGACTGTTCCGTTTTAATTTTAATCTAATTTTTATATATAATTCGATTAACCCTAAATGACTTAAAAATATTTTGATGTATTGTGTTAAAAAAAAATAGTCATATCTCACTCAATTACGGTTATCTATTATTTAAAGTTATTTTAAAATTAATATTTAGGTTATACAAGATGACTCAAATGATCCTTTTTAAGTTTTGGACATAAGCAGGGTTAAGAAAATAGAACAATTAATCATTATAGCATTCTTCGATTTGATTTTAATTTCCTCTTTGAAGTTCATTTGATGGACTAAATTATTTTTAAAATTTTTCATATGAATTGTTTTTTAAAAAAATAATTATATCTCACTCTATTACTAATATCTATTATTCGAATATAATTTAAATTTACTATTTCGCATATACAAGATAGCCAAATGATGTTTTTTGCGGTTTGAACACAACCAGAGTTAAGAAAATGTAATAACTAATAGGGTTGGCGATTGTTCCGATTTAATTTTAATTCAATTTTTGATATAATTTGATTAACCCTAAATAATTTTAAAAAATAATTTTATGTATTGTTTTAAAAAATAGTCATATCTCACTCAATTACGGTAATCTATTATTCAACTTTATTTTAAAATTAATATTTAGGTTATACAAGATGACTCAATTGATGCTTTTTAAGTTTTGGTCATAACCAGGGTTAAGAAAATAGAACAATTAATCATTATAGCATTGTCCGATTTGATTCCAATTTCATCTTTAAAGTTCATTTGATGGACTGTAAATTATTTTTAAAATTTTTCTTATGAATTGTTTTTCAAAAAAATAATTATATCTCACTCTATTACTATTATTTATCATTCGAATATAATTTACATTTACTATTTCCCATATACATGAAAGCCAAATGATGTTTTTTACGGTTTGAACACAACCAGAGCTAAGAAAATGTAATAACTAGTAGCGTTGGCGATTGTTCCGATTTAATTTTTATTCAATTTCTATATATAATTTGATTAACTCTAAATGATTTTAAAAATATTTTGATATATTGTGTTTAAAAAAAATAGTCATGTCTCACTCAATTACGGTTATCTATTATTTAAATTAATTTTAAAATTAATATTTAGGTTATACAAGATGACTCAAATGATCCTCTTTAAGTTTTGGACATAACCAGGGTTAAGAAAATAGAACAATTAATCATTATAGCATTGTCCGATTTGATTCCAATTTCATCTTTGAAGTTTATTTGATGGACTGTAAATTATTTTTAAAATTTTTCTTATGAATTGTTTTTTAAAAAAATAATTATATCTCACTCTATTACTGATATCTATTATTCGAATATAATTTAAATTTACTATTTCGCATTTACAAGATAGCCAAATGATGTTTTTTGCGGTTTGAACACAACCAGAGTTAAGAAAATGTAATAACTAATAGGGTTGGCGATTGTTCCGATTTAATTTTAATTCAATTTTTAGATATAATTTGATTAACCCTAAATTATTTTTAAAAATAATTTTATGTATTTTGTTTCAAAAAAATAGTCATGTCTTACTCAATTACGGTTATCTATTATTTAAATTTGTTTTAAAATTAATATTTAGGTTATACAAGATGACTCAAATGATCCTTTTTAAGTTTTGGACATAACCAGGGTTAAGAAAATAGAACAATTAATCATTATAGCATTGATTCCAATTTAATCTTTGAAGTTTATTTGATGTACTGTAAATTATTTTTAAAATTTTTCTTATGGATTGTTTTTTAAAAAAATAATTATATCTCACTCTATTACTAATATCTATTATTTGAATATAATTTAAATTTACTATTTCGCATTTACAAGATAGCCAAATGATGTTTTTTACGGTTTGAACACAACCAGAATTAAAAAAATATAATAACTCTTCGCATTCACGATTGTTCCGATTTAATTTGAATTTAGTTTTTAGATATAATTTGATTAACCCTAAATGATTTTAAAAAATATTTTGATATATTGTGTTTAAAAAAAATAGTCATATCTCACTCAACTACGGTTATCTATTATTCAAATTTATTTTAAAATTAATATTTAGGTTGTACAAGATGACCCAAATGATCCTTTTTAACTTTTGGACATAACCAGTGTTAAGAAAGTAGAACAATTAATCATTATAGCATTGTCCGATTTGATTCCAATTTAATTTTTGAAGTTCATTTAATGTACTGTAAATTATTTTTAAATTTTTTCTTATGAATTGTTTTTAAAAAAAATAACCATATCTCACTCTATTACTGTTATCTATTATTCGAATATAATTTAAATTTACTATTTCGCATATACAAGATAGCCAAATGATGTTTTTTACAATTTGAACACAACCAGATTTAAGAAAATATAATAACTCTTCGCGTTATCGATTGTTCCGATTTCATTTTAATTTAATTTTTAGATATAATTTGATTAACCCTAAATGATTTTTAAAAATATTTTGATATATTGTGTTTAAAAAAAATAGTCATGTCTCACTCAATTACGGTTATCTATTGTTCAAATTTATTTTAAAATTAATATTTAGGCTATACAAGATGACTCAAATGATCCTTTTTAAGTTTTGGACATAACCAGGGTTAAGAAAATAGAACAATTAATCATTATAGCATTGTCCGATTTGATTCCAATTTCATCTTTGAAGTTCATTTGATGTACTGTAAATTACTTTTAAAATTTTTCTGATGAATTGTTTTTTAAAAAAATAATTATATCTCACTTTTAATCTACTGTTATCTATTATTCGAATAGAATTTAAATTTACTATTTCGCATTTACAAGTTAGCCAAATGATGTTTTTTACGGTTTGAACACAACCAGAATTAAGAAAATATAATAACTGATGGCGTTAGAGACTGTTCCGTTTTAATTTTAATCTAATTTTTATATATAATTTGATTAACCCTAAATGACTTAAAAATATTTTGATGTATTGTGTTAAAAAAAAATAGTCATATCTCACTCAATTACGGTTATCTATTATTTAAAGTTATTTTAAAATTAATATTTAGGTTATACAAGATGACTCAAATGATCCTTTTTAAGTTTTGGACATAAGCAGGGTTAAGAAAATAGAACAATTAATCATTATAGCATTCTTCGATTTGATTTTAATTTCCTCTTTGAAGTTCATTTGATGGACTAAATTATTTTTAAAATTTTTCATATGAATTGTTTTTTAAAAAAATAATTATATCTCACTCTATTACTAATATCTATTATTCGAATATAATTTAAATTTACTATTTCGCATATACAAGATAGCCAAATGATGTTTTTTGCGGTTTGAACACAACCAGAGTTAAGAAAATGTAATAACTAATAGGGTTGGCGATTGTTCCGATTTAATTTTAATTCAATTTTTGATATAATTTGATTAACCCTAAATAATTTTAAAAAATAATTTTATGTATTGTTTTAAAAAAATAGTCATATCTCACTCAATTACGGTAATCTATTATTCAAATTTATTTTAAAATTAATATTTAGGTTATACAAGATGACTCAATTGCTGCTTTTTAAGTTTTGGTCATAACCAGGGTTAAGAAAATAGAACAATTAATCATTATAGCATTGTCCGATTTGATTCCAATTTCATCTTTGAAGTTCATTTGATGGACTGTAAATTATTTTTAAAATTTTTCTTATGAATTGTTTTTCAAAAAAATAATTATATCTCACTCTATTACTGATATCTATTATTCGAATATAATTTAAATTTACTATTTCGCATATACAAGATAGCCAAATGATGTTTTTTGCGGTTTAAACACAACCAGAGTTAAGAAAATGTAATAACTAATAGGGTTGGCGATTGTTCCGATTTAATTTTAATTCAATTTTTAGATATAATTTGATTAACCCTAAATATATTTTAAAAATAATTTTATGTATTTTGTTTTAAAAAAATAGTCATGTCTTACTCAATTACGGTTATCTATTATTTAAATTTGTTTTAAAATTAATATTTAGGTTATACAAGATGACTCAAATGATCCTTTTTAAGTTTTGGATATAACCAAGGTTAAGAAAATAGAACAATTAATCATTATAGCATTGATTCCAATTTAATCTTTGAAGTTTATTTGATGTACTGTAAATTATTTTTAAAATTTTTCTTATGGATTGTTTTAAAAAAAAATAATTATATCTCACTCTATTACTAATATCTATTATTTGAATATAATTTAAATTTACTATTTCGCATTTACAAGATAGCCAAATGATGATTTTACGGTTTGAACACAACCAGAATTAAGAAAATATAATAACTCTTCGCGTTAACGATTGTTCCGATTTAATTTTAATTTCATTTTTAGATATAATTTGATTAACCCTAAATGATTTTTAAAAATATTTTGATATATTGTGTTTAAAAAAAATAGTCATGTCTCACTCAATTACGGTTATCTATTATTCAAATTTATTTTAAAATTAATATTTAGGTTATACAAGATGACTCAAATGATCCTTTTTAAGTTTTGGACATAACCAGGGTTAGGAAAATAGAACAATTAATCATTATAGCATTGATTCCAATTTAATCTTTTTGATATAATTTGAATAACCCTAAATAATTTTTTAAAATAATTTTATGTATTATGTTTTAAAAAAATAGTCATATCTCACTCAATTACGGTTATCTATTATTCAAATTTATTTTAAAATTAATATTTAGGTTATACAAGATGACTCAATTGATGCTTTTTAAGTTTTGGTCATAACCAGGGTTAAGAAAATAAAACAATTAATCATTATAGCATTGTCCGATTTGATTCCAATTTAATTTTTGAAGTTTATTTGATGTATTGTAAATTATTTTTAAAATTTTTCTTATGAATTGTTTTTAAAAAAAATAATTATATCTCACTCTATTACTATTATTGATCATTCGAATATAATTTACATTTACTATTTCCCATATACATGAAAGACAAATGATGTTTTTTACGGTTTGAACACAACCAGAGTTAAGAAAATGTAATAACTAGTAGCGTTGGCGATTGTTCCGATTTAATTTTAATTCAATTTCTATATATAATTTGATTAACCCTAAATGATTTTAAAAATATTTTGATATATTGTGTTTAAAAAAAATAGTCATGTCTCACTCAATTACGGTTATCTATTATTTAAATTTATTTTAAAATTAATATTTAGGTTATACAAGATGACTCAAATGATCCTCTTTAAGTTTTGGACATAACCAGGGTTAAGAAAATAGAACAATTAATCATTATAGCATTGTCCGATTTGATTCCAATTTCATCTTTGAAGTTTATTTGATGGACTGTAAATTATTTTTAAAATTTTTCTTAATAATTGTTTTTTAAAAAAATAATTATATCTCACTCTATTACTGATATCTATTATTCGAATATAATTTAAATTTACTATTTCGCATTTACAAGATAGCCAAATGATGTTTTTTGCGGTTTGAACACAACCAGAGTTAAGAAAATGTAATAACTAATAGGGTTGGCGATTGTTCCGATTTAATTTTAATTCAATTTTTGATATAATTTGATTAACCCTAAATAATTTAAAAAAATAATTTTATGTATTGTTTTAAAAAAATAGTCATATATCACTCAATTACGGTAATCTATTATTCAAATTTATTTTAAAATTAATATTTAGGTTATACAAGATGACTCAATTGATGCTTTTTAAGTTTTGGTCATAACCAGGGTTAAGAAAATAGAACAATTAATCATTATAGCATTGTCCGATTTGATTCCAATTTCATCTTTGAAGTTCATTTGATGGACTGTAAATTATTTTTAAAATTTTTCTTATGAATTGTTTTTTAAAAAAATAATTATATCTCACTCTATTACTGATATCTATTATTCGAATATAATTTAAATTTACTATTTCGCATATACAAGATAGCCAAATGATGTTTTTTACGGTTTGAACACAACCAGAATTAAGAAAATGTAATAACTAATAGGGTTGGCGATTGTTCCGATTTAATTTTAATTCAATTTTTAGATATAATTTGATTAACCCTTAATAATTTTTAAAAATAATTTTATGTATTTTGTTTTAAAAAAATAGTCATGTCTTACTCAATTACGGTTATCTATTATTTAAATTTGTTTTAAAATTAATATTTAGGTTATACAAGATGACTCAAATGATCCTTTTTAAGTTTTGGACATAACCAGGGTTAAGAAAATAGAACAATTAATCATTATAGCATTGATTCCAATTTAATCTTTGAAGTTTATTTGATGTACTGTAAATTATTTTTAAAATTTTTCTTATGGATTGTTTTTTAAAAAAATAATTATATCTCACTCTATTACTAATATCTATTATTTGAATATAATTTAAATTTACTATTTCGCATTTACAAGATAGCCAAATGATGTTTTTTACGGTTTGAACACAACCAGTGTTAAGAAAGTAGAACAATTAATCATTATAGCATTGTCCGATTTGATTCCAATTTAATTTTTGAAGTTCATTTAATGTACTGTAAATTATTTTTAAATTTTTTCTTATGAATTGTTTTTAAAAAAAATAACCATATCTCACTCTATTACTGTTATCTATTATTCGAATATAATTTAAATTTACTATTTCGCATATACAAGATAGCCAAATGATGTTTTTTGCGGTTTGAACACAACCAGAATTAAGAAAATATAATAACTCTTCGCGTTAACGATTGTTCCGATTTAATTTTAATTTAATTTTTAGATATAATTTGATTAACCCTAAATGATTTTTAAAAATATTTTGATATATTGTGTTTAAAAAAAATAGTCATGTCTCACTCAAATAGCCAAATGATGTTTTTTACGGTTTGAACACAACCAGATTTAAGAAAATATAATAACTCTTCGCGTTATCGATTGTTCCGATTTCATTTTAATTTAATTTTTAGATATAATTTGATTAACCCTAAATGATTTTTAAAAATTTTTGATATATTGTGTTTAAAAAAAATAGTCATGTCTCACTCAATTACGGTTATCTATTGTTCAAATTTATTTTAAAATTAATATTTAGGTTATACAAGATGACTCAAATGATCCTTTTTAAGTTTTGGACATAACCAGGGTTAAGAAAATAGAACAATTAATCATTATAGCATTGTCCGATTTGATTCCAATTTCATCTTTGAAGTTCATTTGATGTACTGTAAATTACTTTTAAAATTTTTCTGATGAATTGTTTTATAAAAAAATAATTATATCTCACTTTTAATCTACTGTTATCTATTATTCGAATAGAATTTAAATTTACTATTTCGCATTTACAAGTTAGCCAAATGATGTTTTTTACGGTTTGAACACAACCAGAATTAAGAAAATATAATAACTGATGGCGTTAAAGACTGTTCCGTTTTAATTTTAATCTAATTTTTATATATAATTTGATTAACCCTAAATGACTTAAAAATATTTTGATGTATTGTGTTAAAAAAAAATAGTCATATCTCACTCAATTACGGTTATCTATTATTTAAAGTTATTTTAAAATTAATATTTAGGTTATACAAGATGACTCAAATGATCCTTTTTAAGTTTTGGACATAAGCAGGGTTAAGAAAATAGAACAATTAATCATTATAGCATTCTTCGATTTGATTTTAATTTCCTCTTTGAAGTTCATTTGATGGACTAAATTATTTTTAAAATTTTTCATATGAATTGTTTTTTAAAAAAATAATTATATCTCACTCTATTACTAATATCTATTATTCGAATATAATTTAAATTTACTATTTCGCATATACAAGATAGCCAAATGATGTTTTTTGCGGTTTGAACACAACCAGAGTTAAGAAAATGTAATAACTAATAGGGTTGGCGATTGTTCCGATTTAATTTTAATTCAATTTTTGATATAATTTGATTAACCCTAAATAATTTTAAAAAATAATTTTATGTATTGTTTTAAAAAATAGTCATATCTCACTCAATTACGGTAATCTATTATTCAACTTTATTTTAAAATTAATATTTAGGTTATACAAGATGACTCAATTGATGCTTTTTAAGTTTTGGTCATAACCAGGGTTAAGAAAATAGAACAATTAATCATTATAGCATTGTCCGATTTGATTCCAATTTCATCTTTAAAGTTCATTTGATGGACTGTAAATTATTTTTAAAATTTTTCTTATGAATTGTTTTTCAAAAAAATAATTATATCTCACTCTATTACTGATATCTATTATTCGAATATAATTTAAACTTACTATTTCGCATATACAAGATAGCCAAATGATGTTTTTTGCGGTTTGAACACAACCAGAGTTAAGAAAATGTAATAACTAATAGGGTTGGCGATTGTTCCGATTTAATTTTAATTCAATTTTTAGATATAATTTGATTAACCCTAAATAATTTTTAAATATAATTTTATGTATTTTGTTTTAAAAAAATAGTCATGTCTCACTCAATTACGGTTATCTATTATTCAAATTTATTTTAAAATTAATATTTAGGTTATACAAGATGACTCAAATGATCCTTTTTAAGTTTTGGACATACCAGGGTTAGGAAAATAGAACAATTAATCATTATAGCATTGATTGCAATTTAATCTTTTTGATATAATTTGATTAACCCTAAATAATTTTTTAAAATAATTTTATGTATTATGTTTTTAAAAAAAATAGTCATATCTCACTCAATTACGATTATCTATTATTCAAATTTATTTTAAAATTAATATTTAGGTTATACAAGATGACTCAATTGATGCTTTTTAAGTTTTGGTCATAACCAGGGTTAAGAAAATAGAACAATTAATCATTATAGCATTGTCCGATTTGATTCCGATTTAATTTTTGAAGTTTATTTGATGTATTGTAAATTATTTTTAAAATTTTTCTTATGAATTGTTTTTAAAAAAAATAATTATATCTCACTCTATTACTGTTATTTATCATTCGAATATAATTTACATTTACTATTTCCCATATACAAGAAAGCCAAATGATGTTTTTTACGGTTTGAACACAACCAGAGTTAAGAAAATGTAATAACTCTTCGCATTAACGATTGTTCCGATTTAATTTTAATTTAATTTTTATATATAACTTAATTAACCCTAAATGATTTTTAAAAATATTTTGATATATTGTGTTTAAAAAAAATTGTCATATCTCACTCAATTACGGTTATCTATTATTCAAATGTATTTTAAAATTAATATTTAGGTTATACAAGATGACTCAAATGATCCTTTTTAAGTTTTGGACATAACCAGGGTTAAGAAAATAGAACAATTAATCATCATAGCATTGTCCGATTTGATTCCAATTTAATTTTTGAAGTTCATTTAATGTACTGTAAATTATTTTTAAATTTTTTCTTATGAATTGTTTTTAAAAAAAATAACCATATCTCACTCTATTACTGTTATCTATTATTCGAATATAATTTAAATTTTCTATTTCGCATATACAAGATAGCCAAATGATGTTTTTTGCGGTTTGAACACAACCAGAATTAAGAAAATATAATAACTCTTCGCGTTAACGATTGTTCCGATTTAATTTTAATTTAATTTTTATATATAATTTGATTAACCCTAAATGATTTTTAAAAATATTTTGATATATTGTGTTTAAAAAAAATAGTCATGTCTCACTCAAATAGCCAAATGATGTTTTTTACGGTTTGAACACAACCAGATTTAAGAAAATATAATAACTCTTCGCGTTATCGATTGTTCCGATTTCATTTTAATTTAATTTTTAGATATAATTTGATTAACCCTAAATGATTTTTAAAAATATTTTGATATATTGTGTTTAAAAAAAATAGTCATGTCTCACTCAATTACGGTTATCTATTGTTCAAATTTATTTTAAAATTAATATTTAGGTTATACAAGATGACTCAAATGATCCTTTTTAAGTTTTGGACATAACCAGGGTTAAGAAAATAGAACAATTAATCATTATAGCATTGTCCGATTTGATTCCAATTTCATCTTTGAAGTTCATTTGATGTACTGTAAATTACTTTTAAAATTTTTCTGATGAATTGTTTTATAAAAAAATAATTATATCTCACTTTTAATCTACTGTTATCTATTATTCGAATAGAATTTAAATTTACTATTTCGCATTTACAAGTTAGCCAAATGATGTTTTTTACGGTTTGAACACAACCAGAATTAAGAAAATATAATAACTGATGGCGTTAAAGACTGTTCCGTTTTAATTTTAATCTAATTTTTATATATAATTCGATTAACCCTAAATGACTTAAAAATATTTTGATGTATTGTGTTAAAAAAAAATAGTCATATCTCACTCAATTACGGTTATCTATTATTTAAAGTTATTTTAAAATTAATATTTAGGTTATACAAGATGACTCAAATGATCCTTTTTAAGTTTTGGACATAAGCAGGGTTAAGAAAATAGAACAATTAATCATTATAGCATTCTTCGATTTGATTTTAATTTCCTCTTTGAAGTTCATTTGATGGACTAAATTATTTTTAAAATTTTTCATATGAATTGTTTTTTAAAAAAATAATTATATCTCACTCTATTACTAATATCTATTATTCGAATATAATTTAAATTTACTATTTCGCATATACAAGATAGCCAAATGATGTTTTTTGCGGTTTGAACACAACCAGAGTTAAGAAAATGTAATAACTAATAGGGTTGGCGATTGTTCCGATTTAATTTTAATTCAATTTTTGATATAATTTGATTAACCCTAAATAATTTTAAAAAATAATTTTATGTATTGTTTTAAAAAATAGTCATATCTCACTCAATTACGGTAATCTATTATTCAACTTTATTTTAAAATTAATATTTAGGTTATACAAGATGACTCAATTGATGCTTTTTAAGTTTTGGTCATAACCAGGGTTAAGAAAATAGAACAATTAATCATTATAGCATTGTCCGATTTGATTCCAATTTCATCTTTAAAGTTCATTTGATGGACTGTAAATTATTTTTAAAATTTTTTTTTTGAATTGTTTTTCAAAAAAATAATTATATCTCACTCTATTACTGATATCTATTATTCGAATATAATTTAAACTTACTATTTCGCATATACAAGATAGCCAAATGATGTTTTTTGCGGTTTGAACACAACCAGAGTTAAGAAAATGTAATAACTAATAGGGTTGGCGATTGTTCCGATTTAATTTTAATTCAATTTTTAGATATAATTTGATTAACCCTAAATAATTTTTAAATATAATTTTATGTATTTTGTTTTAAAAAAATAGTCATGTCTCACTCAATTACGGTTATCTATTATTCAAATTTATTTTAAAATTAATATTTAGGTTATACAAGATGACTCAAATGATCCTTTTTAAGTTTTGGACATACCAGGGTTAGGAAAATAGAACAATTAATCATTATAGCATTGATTGCAATTTAATCTTTTTGATATAATTTGATTAACCCTAAATAATTTTTTAAAATAATTTTATGTATTATGTTTTTAAAAAAAATAGTCATATCTCACTCAATTACGATTATCTATTATTCAAATTTATTTTAAAATTAATATTTAGGTTATACAAGATGACTCAATTGATGCTTTTTAAGTTTTGGTCATAACCAGGGTTAAGAAAATAGAACAATTAATCATTATAGCATTGTCCGATTTGATTCCAATTTAATTTTTGAAGTTTATTTGATGTATTGTAAATTATTTTTAAAATTTTTCTTATGAATTGTTTTTAAAAAAAATAATTATATCTCACTCTATTACTGTTATTTATCATTCGAATATAATTTACATTTACTATTTCCCATATACAAGAAAGCCAAATGATGTTTTTTACGGTTTGAACACAACCAGAGTTAAGAAAATGTAATAACTAGTAGCGTTGGCGATTGTTCCGATTTAATTTTAATTCAATTTCTATATATAATTTGATTAACCCTAAATGATTTTTAAAAATATTTTGATATATTGTGTTTAAAAAAAATAGTCATGTCTCACTCAATTACGGTTATCTATTATTCAAATTTATTTTAAAATTAATATTTAGGTTATACAAGATGACTCAAATGATCCTTTTTAAGTTTTGGACATAACCAGGGTTAAGAAAATAGAACAATTAATCATTATAGCATTGTCCGATTTGATTCCAATTTCATCTTTGAAGTTCATTTGATGGACTGTAAATTATTTTTAAAGTTTTTCTTATGAATTGTTTTTTAAAAAAATAATTATATCTCACTCTATTACTGATATCTATTATTCGAATATAATTTAAATTTACTATTTCGCATATACAAGATAGCCAAATGATGTTTTTTTCGGTTTGAACACAACCAGAGTTAAGAAAATGTAATAACTAATAGGGTTGGCGATTGTTCCGATTTAATTTTAGTTCAATTTTTAGATATAATTTAATTATCCCTAAATAATTTTTAAAAATAATTTTATGTATTTTGTTTTAAAAAAATAGTCATGTCTCACTCAATTACGGTTATCTATTATTCAAATTTATTTTAAAATTAATATTTAGGTTATAGAAGATGACTCAAATGATCCTTTTTAAGTTTTGGACATAACCAGGGTTAAGAAAATAGAACAATTAATCATTATAGCATTGTCCGATTTGATTCCAATTTCATCTTTGAAGTTCATTTGATGGACTGTAAATTATTTTTAAAATTTTTCTTATGAATTGTTTTTCAAAAAAATAATTATATCTCACTCTATTACTGATATCTATAATTCGAATATAATTTAAATTTACTATTTCGCATATACAAGATAGCCAAATGATGTTTTTTGCGGTTTGAACACAACCAGAGTTAAGAAAATGTAATAACTAATAGGGTTGGCGATTGTTCCGATTTAATTTTAATTCAATTTTTAGATATAATTTGATTAACCCTAAATAATTTTTAAAAATAATTTTATGCATTTTGTTTTAAAAAAATAGTCATGTCTTACTCAATTACGGTTATCTATTATTTAAATTTGTTTTAGAATTAATATTTAGGTTATACAAGATGACTCAAATGATCCTTTTTAAGTTTTGGACATAACCAGGGTTAAGAAAATAGAACAATTAATCATTATAGCATTGATTCCAATTTAATCTTTGAAGTTCATTTGATGTACTGTAAATTATTTTTAAAATTTTTCTTATGGATTGTTTTTTAAAAAAATAATTATATCTCACTCTATTACTAATATCTAATATTTGAATATAATTTAAATTTACTATTTCGCATATACAAGATAGCCAAATGATGTTTTTTGCGGTTTGAACACAACCAGAATTAAGAAAATATAATAACTCTTCGCGTTAACGATTGTTCCGATTTAATTTTAATTTAATTTTTAGATATAATTTGATTAACCCTAAATGATTTTTAAAAATATTTTGATATATTGTGTTTAAAAAAAATAGTCATGTCTCACTCAATTACGGTTATCTATTATTCAAATTTATTTTAAAATTAATATTTAGGTTATACAAGATGACTCAAATGATCCTTTTTAAGTTTTGGACATAACCAGGGTTAGGAAAATAGAACAATTAATCATTATAGCATTGATTCCAATTTAATCTTTTTGATATAATTTGAATAACCCTAAATAATTTTTTAAAATAATTTTATGTATTATGTTTTAAAAAAATAGTCATATCTCTCTCAATTACGGTTATCTATTATTCAAATTTATTTTAAAATTAATATTTAGGTTATACAAGATGACTCAATTGATGCTTTTTAAGTTTTGGTCATAACCAGGGTTAAGAAAATAGAACAATTAATCATTATAGCATTGTCCGATTTGATTCCAATTTAATTTTTGAAGTTTATTTGATGTATTGTAAATTATTTTTAAAATTTTTCTTATGAATTGTTTTTAAAAAAAATAATTATATCTCACTCTATTACTATTATTTATCATTCGAATATAATTTACATTTACTATTTCCCATATACATGAAAGCCAAATGATGTTTTTTACGGTTTGAACACAACCAGAGCTAAGAAAATGTAATAACTAGTAGCGTTGGCGATTGTTCCGATTTAATTTTTATTCAATTTCTATATATAATTTGATTAACTCTAAATGATTTTAAAAATATTTTGATATATTGTGTTTAAAAAAAATAGTCATGTCTCACTCAATTACGGTTATCTATTATTTAAATTAATTTTAAAATTAATATTTAGGTTATACAAGATGACTCAAATGATCCTCTTTAAGTTTTGGACATAACCAGGGTTAAGAAAATAGAACAATTAATCATTATAGCATTGTCCGATTTGATTCCAATTTCATCTTTGAAGTTTATTTGATGGACTGTAAATTATTTTTAAAATTTTTCTTATGAATTGTTTTTTAAAAAAATAATTATATCTCACTCTATTACTGATATCTATTATTCGAATATAATTTAAATTTACTATTTCGCATTTACAAGATAGCCAAATGATGTTTTTTGCGGTTTGAACACAACCAGAGTTAAGAAAATGTAATAACTAATAGGGTTGGCGATTGTTCCGATTTAATTTTAATTCAATTTTTAGATATAATTTGATTAACCCTAAATTATTTTTAAAAATAATTTTATGTATTTTGTTTCAAAAAAATAGTCATGTCTTACTCAATTACGGTTATCTATTATTTAAATTTGTTTTAAAATTAATATTTAGGTTATACAAGATGACTCAAATGATCCTTTTTAAGTTTTGGACATAACCAGGGTTAAGAAAATAGAACAATTAATCATTATAGCATTGATTCCAATTTAATCTTTGAAGTTTATTTGATGTACTGTAAATTATTTTTAAAATTTTTCTTATGGATTGTTTTTTAAAAAAATAATTATATCTCACTCTATTACTAATATCTATTATTTGAATATAATTTAAATTTACTATTTCGCATTTACAAGATAGCCAAATGATGTTTTTTACGGTTTGAACACAACCAGTGTTAAGAAAGTAGAACAATTAATCATTATAGCATTGTCCGATTTGATTCCAATTTAATTTTTGAAGTTCATTTAATGTACTGTAAATTATTTTTAAATTTTTTCTTATGAATTGTTTTTAAAAAAAATAACCATATCTCACTCTATTACTGTTATCTATTATTCGAATATAATTTAAATTTACTATTTCGCATATACAAGATAGCCAAATGATGTTTTTTGCGGTTTGAACACAACCAGAATTAAGAAAATATAATAACTCTTCGCGTTAACGATTGTTCCGATTTAATTTTAATTTAATTTTTAGATATAATTTGATTAACCCTAAATGATTTTTAAAAATATTTTGATATATTGTGTTTAAAAAAAATAGTCATGTCTCACTCAAATAGCCAAATGATGTTTTTTACGGTTTGAACACAACCAGATTTAAGAAAATATAATAACTCTTCGCGTTATCGATTGTTCCGATTTCATTTTAATTTAATTTTTAGATATAATTTGATTAACCCTAAATGATTTTTAAAAATTTTTGATATATTGTGTTTAAAAAAAATAGTCATGTCTCACTCAATTACGGTTATCTATTGTTCAAATTTATTTTAAAATTAATATTTAGGTTATACAAGATGACTCAAATGATCCTTTTTAAGTTTTGGACATAACCAGGGTTAAGAAAATAGAACAATTAATCATTATAGCATTGTCCGATTTGATTCCAATTTCATCTTTGAAGTTCATTTGATGTACTGTAAATTACTTTTAAAATTTTTCTGATGAATTGTTTTATAAAAAAATAATTATATCTCACTTTTAATCTACTGTTATCTATTATTCGAATAGAATTTAAATTTACTATTTCGCATTTACAAGTTAGCCAAATGATGTTTTTTACGGTTTGAACACAACCAGAATTAAGAAAATATAATAACTGATGGCGTTAAAGACTGTTCCGTTTTAATTTTAATCTAATTTTTATATATAATTTGATTAACCCTAAATGACTTAAAAATATTTTGATGTATTGTGTTAAAAAAAAATAGTCATATCTCACTCAATTACGGTTATCTATTATTTAAAGTTATTTTAAAATTAATATTTAGGTTATACAAGATGACTCAAATGATCCTTTTTAAGTTTTGGACATAAGCAGGGTTAAGAAAATAGAACAATTAATCATTATAGCATTCTTCGATTTGATTTTAATTTCCTCTTTGAAGTTCATTTGATGGACTAAATTATTTTTAAAATTTTTCATATGAATTGTTTTTTAAAAAAATAATTATATCTCACTCTATTACTAATATCTATTATTCGAATATAATTTAAATTTACTATTTCGCATATACAAGATAGCCAAATGATGTTTTTTGCGGTTTGAACACAACCAGAGTTAAGAAAATGTAATAACTAATAGGGTTGGCGATTGTTCCGATTTAATTTTAATTCAATTTTTGATATAATTTGATTAACCCTAAATAATTTTAAAAAATAATTTTATGTATTGTTTTAAAAAATAGTCATATCTCACTCAATTACGGTAATCTATTATTCAACTTTATTTTAAAATTAATATTTAGGTTATACAAGATGACTCAATTGATGCTTTTTAAGTTTTGGTCATAACCAGGGTTAAGAAAATAGAACAATTAATCATTATAGCATTGTCCGATTTGATTCCAATTTCATCTTTAAAGTTCATTTGATGGACTGTAAATTATTTTTAAAATTTTTCTTATGAATTGTTTTTCAAAAAAATAATTATATCTCACTCTATTACTGATATCTATTATTCGAATATAATTTAAACTTACTATTTCGCATATACAAGATAGCCAAATGATGTTTTTTGCGGTTTGAACACAACCAGAGTTAAGAAAATGTAATAACTAATAGGGTTGGCGATTGTTCCGATTTAATTTTAATTCAATTTTTAGATATAATTTGATTAACCCTAAATAATTTTTAAATATAATTTTATGTATTTTGTTTTAAAAAAATAGTCATGTCTCACTCAATTACGGTTATCTATTATTCAAATTTATTTTAAAATTAATATTTAGGTTATACAAGATGACTCAAATGATCCTTTTTAAGTTTTGGACATACCAGGGTTAGGAAAATAGAACAATTAATCATTATAGCATTGATTGCAATTTAATCTTTTTGATATAATTTGATTAACCCTAAATAATTTTTTAAAATAATTTTATGTATTATGTTTTTAAAAAAAATAGTCATATCTCACTCAATTACGATTATCTATTATTCAAATTTATTTTAAAATTAATATTTAGGTTATACAAGATGACTCAATTGATGCTTTTTAAGT
The DNA here is from genome assembly GCF_022605725.1 of Anthonomus grandis grandis. Classification (NCBI taxonomy): domain Eukaryota; kingdom Metazoa; phylum Arthropoda; class Insecta; order Coleoptera; family Curculionidae; genus Anthonomus; species Anthonomus grandis. The sequence goes on from NW_026088499.1 coordinate 29,927, forward strand.
TTTGGTCATAACCAGGGTTAAGAAAATAGAACAATTAATCATTATAGCATTGTCCGATTTGATTCCGATTTAATTTTTGAAGTTTATTTGATGTATTGTAAATTATTTTTAAAATTTTTCTTATGAATTGTTTTTAAAAAAAATAATTATATCTCACTCTATTACTGTTATTTATCATTCGAATATAATTTACATTTACTATTTCCCATATACAAGAAAGCCAAATGATGTTTTTTACGGTTTGAACACAACCAGAGTTAAGAAAATGTAATAACTCTTCGCATTAACGATTGTTCCGATTTAATTTTAATTTAATTTTTATATATAACTTAATTAACCCTAAATGATTTTTAAAAATATTTTGATATATTGTGTTTAAAAAAAATTGTCATATCTCACTCAATTACGGTTATCTATTATTCAAATGTATTTTAAAATTAATATTTAGGTTATACAAGATGACTCAAATGATCCTTTTTAAGTTTTGGACATAACCAGGGTTAAGAAAATAGAACAATTAATCATCATAGCATTGTCCGATTTGATTCCAATTTAATTTTTGAAGTTCATTTAATGTACTGTAAATTATTTTTAAATTTTTTCTTATGAATTGTTTTTAAAAAAAATAACCATATCTCACTCTATTACTGTTATCTATTATTCGAATATAATTTAAATTTACTATTTCGCATATACAAGATAGCCAAATGATGTTTTTTGCGGTTTGAACACAACCAGAATTAAGAAAATATAATAACTCTTCGCGTTAACGATTGTTCCGATTTAATTTTAATTTAATTTTTATATATAATTTGATTAACCCTAAATGATTTTTAAAAATATTTTGATATATTGTGTTTAAAAAAAATAGTCATGTCTCACTCAAATAGCCAAATGATGTTTTTTACGGTTTGAACACAACCAGATTTAAGAAAATATAATAACTCTTCGCGTTATCGATTGTTCCGATTTCATTTTAATTTAATTTTTAGATATAATTTGATTAACCCTAAATGATTTTTAAAAATATTTTGATATATTGTGTTTAAAAAAAATAGTCATGTCTCACTCAATTACGGTTATCTATTGTTCAAATTTATTTTAAAATTAATATTTAGGTTATACAAGATGACTCAAATGATCCTTTTTAAGTTTTGGACATAACCAGGGTTAAGAAAATAGAACAATTAATCATTATAGCATTGTCCGATTTGATTCCAATTTCATCTTTGAAGTTCATTTGATGTACTGTAAATTACTTTTAAAATTTTTCTGATGAATTGTTTTATAAAAAAATAATTATATCTCACTTTTAATCTACTGTTATCTATTATTCGAATAGAATTTAAATTTACTATTTCGCATTTACAAGTTAGCCAAATGATGTTTTTTACGGTTTGAACACAACCAGAATTAAGAAAATATAATAACTGATGGCGTTAAAGACTGTTCCGTTTTAATTTTAATCTAATTTTTATATATAATTCGATTAACCCTAAATGACTTAAAAATATTTTGATGTATTGTGTTAAAAAAAAATAGTCATATCTCACTCAATTACGGTTATCTATTATTTAAAGTTATTTTAAAATTAATATTTAGGTTATACAAGATGACTCAAATGATCCTTTTTAAGTTTTGGACATAAGCAGGGTTAAGAAAATAGAACAATTAATCATTATAGCATTCTTCGATTTGATTTTAATTTCCTCTTTGAAGTTCATTTGATGGACTAAATTATTTTTAAAATTTTTCATATGAATTGTTTTTTAAAAAAATAATTATATCTCACTCTATTACTAATATCTATTATTCGAATATAATTTAAATTTACTATTTCGCATATACAAGATAGCCAAATGATGTTTTTTGCGGTTTGAACACAACCAGAGTTAAGAAAATGTAATAACTAATAGGGTTGGCGATTGTTCCGATTTAATTTTAATTCAATTTTTGATATAATTTGATTAACCCTAAATAATTTTAAAAAATAATTTTATGTATTGTTTTAAAAAATAGTCATATCTCACTCAATTACGGTAATCTATTATTCAACTTTATTTTAAAATTAATATTTAGGTTATACAAGATGACTCAATTGATGCTTTTTAAGTTTTGGTCATAACCAGGGTTAAGAAAATAGAACAATTAATCATTATAGCATTGTCCGATTTGATTCCAATTTCATCTTTAAAGTTCATTTGATGGACTGTAAATTATTTTTAAAATTTTTCTTATGAATTGTTTTTCAAAAAAATAATTATATCTCACTCTATTACTGATATCTATTATTCGAATATAATTTAAACTTACTATTTCGCATATACAAGATAGCCAAATGATGTTTTTTGCGGTTTGAACACAACCAGAGTTAAGAAAATGTAATAACTAATAGGGTTGGCGATTGTTCCGATTTAATTTTAATTCAATTTTTAGATATAATTTGATTAACCCTAAATAATTTTTAAATATAATTTTATGTATTTTGTTTTAAAAAAATAGTCATGTCTCACTCAATTACGGTTATCTATTATTCAAATTTATTTTAAAATTAATATTTAGGTTATACAAGATGACTCAAATGATCCTTTTTAAGTTTTGGACATACCAGGGTTAGGAAAATAGAACAATTAATCATTATAGCATTGATTGCAATTTAATCTTTTTGATATAATTTGATTAACCCTAAATAATTTTTTAAAATAATTTTATGTATTATGTTTTTAAAAAAAATAGTCATATCTCACTCAATTACGATTATCTATTATTCAAATTTATTTTAAAATTAATATTTAGGTTATACAAGATGACTCAATTGATGCTTTTTAAGTTTTGGTCATAACCAGGGTTAAGAAAATAGAACAATTAATCATTATAGCATTGTCCGATTTGATTCCAATTTAATTTTTGAAGTTTATTTGATGTATTGTAAATTATTTTTAAAATTTTTCTTATGAATTGTTTTTAAAAAAAATAATTATATCTCACTCTATTACTGTTATTTATCATTCGAATATAATTTACATTTACTATTTCCCATATACAAGAAAGCCAAATGATGTTTTTTACGGTTTGAACACAACCAGAGTTAAGAAAATGTAATAACTAGTAGCGTTGGCGATTGTTCCGATTTAATTTTAATTCAATTTCTATATATAATTTGATTAACCCTAAATGATTTTTAAAAATATTTTGATATATTGTGTTTAAAAAAAATAGTCATGTCTCACTCAATTACGGTTATCTATTATTCAAATTTATTTTAAAATTAATATTTAGGTTATACAAGATGACTCAAATGATCCTTTTTAAGTTTTGGACATAACCAGGGTTAAGAAAATAGAACAATTAATCATTATAGCATTGTCCGATTTGATTCCAGTTTCATCTTTGAAGTTCATTTGATGGACTGTAAATTATTTTTAAAGTTTTTCTTATGAATTGTTTTTTAAAAAAATAATTATATCTCACTCTATTACTGATATCTATTATTCGAATATAATTTAAATTTACTATTTCGCATATACAAGATAGCCAAATGATGTTTTTTTCGGTTTGAACACAACCAGAGTTAAGAAAATGTAATAACTAATAGGGTTGGCGATTGTTCCGATTTAATTTTAGTTCAATTTTTAGATATAATTTAATTATCCCTAAATAATTTTTAAAAATAATTTTATGTATTTTGTTTTAAAAAAATAGTCATGTCTCACTCAATTACGGTTATCTATTATTCAAATTTATTTTAAAATTAATATTTAGGTTATAGAAGATGACTCAAATGATCCTTTTTAAGTTTTGGACATAACCAGGGTTAAGAAAATAGAACAATTAATCATTATAGCATTGTCCGATTTGATTCCAATTTCATCTTTGAAGTTCATTTGATGGACTGTAAATTATTTTTAAAATTTTTCTTATGAATTGTTTTTCAAAAAAATAATTATATCTCACTCTATTACTGATATCTATAATTCGAATATAATTTAAATTTACTATTTCGCATATACAAGATAGCCAAATGATGTTTTTTGCGGTTTGAACACAACCAGAGTTAAGAAAATGTAATAACTAATAGGGTTGGCGATTGTTCCGATTTAATTTTAATTCAATTTTTAGATATAATTTGATTAACCCTAAATAATTTTTAAAAATAATTTTATGCATTTTGTTTTAAAAAAATAGTCATGTCTTACTCAATTACGGTTATCTATTATTTAAATTTGTTTTAGAATTAATATTTAGGTTATACAAGATGACTCAAATGATCCTTTTTAAGTTTTGGACATAACCAGGGTTAAGAAAATAGAACAATTAATCATTATAGCATTGATTCCAATTTAATCTTTGAAGTTCATTTGATGTACTGTAAATTATTTTTAAAATTTTTCTTATGGATTGTTTTTTAAAAAAATAATTATATCTCACTCTATTACTAATATCTAATATTTGAATATAATTTAAATTTACTATTTCGCATATACAAGATAGCCAAATGATGTTTTTTGCGGTTTGAACACAACCAGAATTAAGAAAATATAATAACTCTTCGCGTTAACGATTGTTCCGATTTAATTTTAATTTAATTTTTAGATATAATTTGATTAACCCTAAATGATTTTTAAAAATATTTTGATATATTGTGTTTAAAAAAAATAGTCATGTCTCACTCAATTACGGTTATCTATTATTCAAATTTATTTTAAAATTAATATTTAGGTTATACAAGATGACTCAAATGATCCTTTTTAAGTTTTGGACATAACCAGGGTTAGGAAAATAGAACAATTAATCATTATAGCATTGATTCCAATTTAATCTTTTTGATATAATTTGAATAACCCTAAATAATTTTTTAAAATAATTTTATGTATTATGTTTTAAAAAAATAGTCATATCTCTCTCAATTACGGTTATCTATTATTCAAATTTATTTTAAAATTAATATTTAGGTTATACAAGATGACTCAATTGATGCTTTTTAAGTTTTGGTCATAACCAGGGTTAAGAAAATAGAACAATTAATCATTATAGCATTGTCCGATTTGATTCCAATTTAATTTTTGAAGTTTATTTGATGTATTGTAAATTATTTTTAAAATTTTTCTTATGAATTGTTTTTAAAAAAAATAATTATATCTCACTCTATTACTATTATTTATCATTCGAATATAATTTACATTTACTATTTCCCATATACATGAAAGCCAAATGATGTTTTTTACGGTTTGAACACAACCAGAGCTAAGAAAATGTAATAACTAGTAGCGTTGGCGATTGTTCCGATTTAATTTTTATTCAATTTCTATATATAATTTGATTAACTCTAAATGATTTTAAAAATATTTTGATATATTGTGTTTAAAAAAAATAGTCATGTCTCACTCAATTACGGTTATCTATTATTTAAATTAATTTTAAAATTAATATTTAGGTTATACAAGATGACTCAAATGATCCTCTTTAAGTTTTGGACATAACCAGGGTTAAGAAAATAGAACAATTAATCATTATAGCATTGTCCGATTTGATTCCAATTTCATCTTTGAAGTTTATTTGATGGACTGTAAATTATTTTTAAAATTTTTCTTATGAATTGTTTTTTAAAAAAATAATTATATCTCACTCTATTACTGATATCTATTATTCGAATATAATTTAAATTTACTATTTCGCATTTACAAGATAGCCAAATGATGTTTTTTGCGGTTTGAACACAACCAGAGTTAAGAAAATGTAATAACTAATAGGGTTGGCGATTGTTCCGATTTAATTTTAATTCAATTTTTAGATATAATTTGATTAACCCTAAATTATTTTTAAAAATAATTTTATGTATTTTGTTTCAAAAAAATAGTCATGTCTTACTCAATTACGGTTATCTATTATTTAAATTTGTTTTAAAATTAATATTTAGGTTATACAAGATGACTCAAATGATCCTTTTTAAGTTTTGGACATAACCAGGGTTAAGAAAATAGAACAATTAATCATTATAGCATTGATTCCAATTTAATCTTTGAAGTTTATTTGATGTACTGTAAATTATTTTTAAAATTTTTCTTATGGATTGTTTTTTAAAAAAATAATTATATCTCACTCTATTACTAATATCTATTATTTGAATATAATTTAAATTTACTATTTCGCATTTACAAGATAGCCAAATGATGTTTTTTACGGTTTGAACACAACCAGAATTAAAAAAATATAATAACTCTTCGCATTCACGATTGTTCCGATTTAATTTGAATTTAGTTTTTAGATATAATTTGATTAACCCTAAATGATTTTAAAAAATATTTTGATATATTGTGTTTAAAAAAAATAGTCATATCTCACTCAACTACGGTTATCTATTATTCAAATTTATTTTAAAATTAATATTTAGGTTGTACAAGATGACCCAAATGATCCTTTTTAACTTTTGGACATAACCAGTGTTAAGAAAGTAGAACAATTAATCATTATAGCATTGTCCGATTTGATTCCAATTTAATTTTTGAAGTTCATTTAATGTACTGTAAATTATTTTTAAATTTTTTCTTATGAATTGTTTTTAAAAAAAATAACCATATCTCACTCTATTACTGTTATCTATTATTCGAATATAATTTAAATTTACTATTTCGCATATACAAGATAGCCAAATGATGTTTTTTACAATTTGAACACAACCAGATTTAAGAAAATATAATAACTCTTCGCGTTATCGATTGTTCCGATTTCATTTTAATTTTTATTTTTAGATATAATTTGATTAACCCTAAATGATTTTTAAAAATATTTTGATATATTGTGTTTAAAAAAAATAGTCATGTCTCACTCAATTACGGTTATCTATTGTTCAAATTTATTTTAAAATTAATATTTAGGCTATACAAGATGACTCAAATGATCCTTTTTAAGTTTTGGACATAACCAGGGTTAAGAAAATAGAACAATTAATCATTATAGCATTGTCCGATTTGATTCCAATTTCATCTTTGAAGTTCATTTGATGTACTGTAAATTACTTTTAAAATTTTTCTGATGAATTGTTTTTTAAAAAAATAATTATATCTCACTTTTAATCTACTGTTATCTATTATTCGAATAGAATTTAAATTTACTATTTCGCATTTACAAGTTAGCCAAATGATGTTTTTTACGGTTTGAACACAACCAGAATTAAGAAAATATAATAACTGATGGCGTTAGAGACTGTTCCGTTTTAATTTTAATCTAATTTTTATATATAATTTGATTAACCCTAAATGACTTAAAAATATTTTGATGTATTGTGTTAAAAAAAAATAGTCATATCTCACTCAATTACGGTTATCTATTATTTAAAGTTATTTTAAAATTAATATTTAGGTTATACAAGATGACTCAAATGATCCTTTTTAAGTTTTGGACATAAGCAGGGTTAAGAAAATAGAACAATTAATCATTATAGCATTCTTCGATTTGATTTTAATTTCCTCTTTGAAGTTCATTTGATGGACTAAATTATTTTTAAAATTTTTCATATGAATTGTTTTTTAAAAAAATAATTATATCTCACTCTATTACTAATATCTATTATTCGAATATAATTTAAATTTACTATTTCGCATATACAAGATAGCCAAATGATGTTTTTTGCGGTTTGAACACAACCAGAGTTAAGAAAATGTAATAACTAATAGGGTTGGCGATTGTTCCGATTTAATTTTAATTCAATTTTTGATATAATTTGATTAACCCTAAATAATTTTAAAAAATAATTTTATGTATTGTTTTAAAAAAATAGTCATATCTCACTCAATTACGGTAATCTATTATTCAAATTTATTTTAAAATTAATATTTAGGTTATACAAGATGACTCAATTGCTGCTTTTTAAGTTTTGGTCATAACCAGGGTTAAGAAAATAGAACAATTAATCATTATAGCATTGTCCGATTTGATTCCAATTTCATCTTTGAAGTTCATTTGATGGACTGTAAATTATTTTTAAAATTTTTCTTATGAATTGTTTTTCAAAAAAATAATTATATCTCACTCTATTACTGATATCTATTATTCGAATATAATTTAAATTTACTATTTCGCATATACAAGATAGCCAAATGATGTTTTTTGCGGTTTAAACACAACCAGAGTTAAGAAAATGTAATAACTAATAGGGTTGGCGATTGTTCCGCAATTTTTAGATATAATTTGATTAACCCTAAATAATTTTTAAATATAATTTTATGTATTTTGTTTTAAAAAAATAGTCATGTCTCACTCAATTACGGTTATCTATTATTCAAATTTATTTTAAAATTAATATTTAGGTTATACAAGATGACTCAAATGATCCTTTTTAAGTTTTGGACATACCAGGGTTAGGAAAATAGAACAATTAATCATTATAGCATTGATTGCAATTTAATCTTTTTGATATAATTTGATTAACCCTAAATAATTTTTTTAAATAATTTTATGTATTATGTTTTTAAAAAAAATAGTCATATCTCACTCAATTACGATTATCTATTATTCAAATTTATTTTAAAATTAATATTTAGGTTATACAAGATGACTCAATTGATGCTTTTTAAGTTTTGGTCATAACCAGGGTTAAGAAAATAGAACAATTAATCATTATAGCATTGTCCGATTTGATTCCAATTTAATTTTTGAAGTTTATTTGATGTATTGTAAATTATTTTTAAAATTTTTCTTATGAATTGTTTTTAAAAAAAATAATTATATCTCACTCTATTACTGTTATTTATCATTCGAATATAATTTACATTTACTATTTCCCATATACAAGAAAGCCAAATGATGTTTTTTACGGTTTGAACACAACCAGAGTTAAGAAAATGTAATAACTAGTAGCGTTGGCGATTGTTCCGATTTAATTTTAATTCAATTTCTATATATAATTTGATTAACCCTAAATGATTTTTAAAAATATTTTGATATATTGTGTTTAAAAAAAATAGTCATGTCTCACTCAATTACGGTTATCTATTATTCAAATTTATTTTAAAATTAATATTTAGGTTATACAAGATGACTCAAATGATCCTTTTTAAGTTTTGGACATAACCAGGGTTAAGAAAATAGAACAATTAATCATTATAGCATTGTCCGATTTGATTCCAATTTCATCTTTGAAGTTCATTTGATGGACTGTAAATTATTTTTAAAGTTTTTCTTATGAATTGTTTTTTAAAAAAATAATTATATCTCACTCTATTACTGATATCTATTATTCGAATATAATTTAAATTTACTATTTCGCATATACAAGATAGCCAAATGATGTTTTTTTCGGTTTGAACACAACCAGAGTTAAGAAAATGTAATAACTAATAGGGTTGGCGATTGTTCCGATTTAATTTTAGTTCAATTTTTAGATATAATTTAATTATCCCTAAATAATTTTTAAAAATAATTTTATGTATTTTGTTTTAAAAAAATAGTCATGTCTCACTCAATTACGGTTATCTATTATTCAAATTTATTTTAAAATTAATAATTAGGTTATAGAAGATGACTCAAATGATCCTTTTTAAGTTTTGGACATAACCAGGGTTAAGAAAATAGAACAATTAATCATTATAGCATTGTCCGATTTGATTCCAATTTCATCTTTGAAGTTCATTTGATGGACTGTAAATTATTTTTAAAATTTTTCTTATGAATTGTTTTTCAAAAAAATAATTATATCTCACTCTATTACTGATATCTATAATTCGAATATAATTTAAATTTACTATTTCGCATATACAAGATAGCCAAATGATGTTTTTTGCGGTTTGAACACAACCAGAGTTAAGAAAATGTAATAACTAATAGGGTTGGCGATTGTTCCGATTTAATTTTAATTCAATTTTTAGATATAATTTGATTAACCCTAAATAATTTTTAAAAATAATTTTATGCATTTTGTTTTAAAAAAATAGTCATGTCTTACTCAATTACGGTTATCTATTATTTAAATTTGTTTTAGAATTAATATTTAGGTTATACAAGATGACTCAAATGATCCTTTTTAAGTTTTGGACATAACCAGGGTTAAGAAAATAGAACAATTAATCATTATAGCATTGATTCCAATTTAATCTTTGAAGTTCATTTGATGTACTGTAAATTATTTTTAAAATTTTTCTTATGGATTGTTTTTTGAAAAAATAATTATATCTCACTCTATTACTAATATCTAATATTTGAATATAATTTAAATTTACTATTTCGCATATACAAGATAGCCAAATGATGTTTTTTGCGGTTTGAACACAACCAGAATTAAGAAAATATAATAACTCTTCGCGTTAACGATTGTTCCGATTTAATTTTAATTTAATTTTTAGATATAATTTGATTAACCCTAAATGATTTTTAAAAATATTTTGATATATTGTGTTTAAAAAAAATAGTCATGTCTCACTCAATTACGGTTATCTATTATTCAAATTTATTTTAAAATTAATATTTAGGTTATACAAGATGACTCAAATGATCCTTTTTAAGTTTTGGACATAACCAGGGTTAGGAAAATAGAACAATTAATCATTATAGCATTGATTCCAATTTAATCTTTTTGATATAATTTGAATAACCCTAAATAATTTTTTAAAATAATTTTATGTATTATGTTTTAAAAAAATAGTCATATCTCTCTCAATTACGGTTATCTATTATTCAAATTTATTTTAAAATTAATATTTAGGTTATACAAGATGACTCAATTGATGCTTTTTAAGTTTTGGTCATAACCAGGGTTAAGAAAATAGAACAATTAATCATTATAGCATTGTCCGATTTAATTCCAATTTAATTTTTGAAGTTTATTTGATGTATTGTAAATTATTTTTAAAATTTTTCTTATGAATTGTTTTTAAAAAAAATAATTATATCTCACTCTATTACTATTATTTATCATTCGAATATAATTTACATTTACTATTTCCCATATACATGAAAGCCAAATGATGTTTTTTACGGTTTGAACACAACCAGAGCTAAGAAAATGTAATAACTAGTAGCGTTGGCGATTGTTCCGATTTAATTTTTATTCAATTTCTATATATAATTTGATTAACTCTAAATGATTTTAAAAATATTTTGATATATTGTGTTTAAAAAAAATAGTCATGTCTCACTCAATTACGGTTATCTATTATTTAAATTAATTTTAAAATTAATATTTAGGTTATACAAGATGACTCAAATGATCCTCTTTAAGTTTTGGACATAACCAGGGTTAAGAAAATAGAACAATTAATCATTATAGCATTGTCCGATTTGATTCCAATTTCATCTTTGAAGTTTATTTGATGGACTGTAAATTATTTTTAAAATTTTTCTTATGAATTGTTTTTTAAAAAAATAATTATATCTCACTCTATTACTGATATCTATTATTCGAATATAATTTAAATTTACTATTTCGCATTTACAAGATAGCCAAATGATGTTTTTTGCGGTTTGAACACAACCAGAGTTAAGAAAATGTAATAACTAATAGGGTTGGCGATTGTTCCGATTTAATTTTAATTCAATTTTTAGATATAATTTGATTAACCCTAAATTATTTTTAAAAATAATTTTATGTATTTTGTTTCAAAAAAATAGTCATGTCTTACTCAATTACGGTTATCTATTATTTAAATTTGTTTTAAAATTAATATTTAGGTTATACAAGATGACTCAAATGATCCTTTTTAAGTTTTGGACATAACCAGGGTTAAGAAAATAGAACAATTAATCATTATAGCATTGATTCCAATTTAATCTTTGAAGTTTATTTGATGTACTGTAAATTATTTTTAAAATTTTTCTTATGGATTGTTTTTTAAAAAAATAATTATATCTCACTCTATTACTAATATCTATTATTTGAATATAATTTAAATTTACTATTTCGCATTTACAAGATAGCCAAATGATGTTTTTTACGGTTTGAACACAACCAGAATTAAAAAAATATAATAACTCTTCGCATTCACGATTGTTCCGATTTAATTTGAATTTAGTTTTTAGATATAATTTGATTAACCCTAAATGATTTTAAAAAATATTTTGATATATTGTGTTTAAAAAAAAATATATCTCATCATATCATCATATCTCACTCAACTACGGTTATCTATTATTCAAATTTATTTTAAAATTAATATTTAGGTTGTACAAGATGACCCAAATGATCCTTTTTAACTTTTGGACATAACCAGTGTTAAGAAAGTAGAACAATTAATCATTATAGCATTGTCCGATTTGATTCCAATTTAATTTTTGAAGTTCATTTAATGTACTGTAAATTATTTTTAAATTTTTTCTTATGAATTGTTTTTAAAAAAAATAACCATATCTCACTCTATTACTGTTATCTATTATTCGAATATAATTTAAATTTACTATTTCGCATATACAAGATAGCCAAATGATGTTTTTTACGGTTTGAACACAACCAGATTTAAGAAAATATAATAACTCTTCGCGTTATCGATTGTTCCGATTTCATTTTAATTTAATTTTTAGATATAATTTGATTAACCCTAAATGATTTTTAAAAATATTTTGATATATTGTGTTTAAAAAAAATAGTCATGTCTCACTCAATTACGGTTATCTATTGTTCAAATTTATTTTAAAATTAATATTTAGGTTATACAAGATGACTCAAATGATCCTTTTTAAGTTTTGGACATAACCAGGGTTAAGAAAATAGAACAATTAATCATTATAGCATTGTCCGATTTGATTCCAATTTCATCTTTGAAGTTCATTTGATGTACTGTAAATTACTTTTAAAATTTTTCTGATGAATTGTTTTTAAAAAAAATAATTATATCTCACTTTTAATCTACTGTTATCTATTATTCGAATAGAATTTAAATTTACTATTTCGCATTTACAAGTTAGCCAAATGATGTTTTTTACGGTTTGAACACAACCAGAATTAAGAAAATATAATAACTGATGGCGTTAGAGACTGTTCCGTTTTAATTTTAATCTAATTTTTATATATAATTTGATTAACCCTAAATGACTTAAAAATATTTTGATGTATTGTGTTAAAAAAAAATAGTCATATCTCACTCAATTACGGTTATCTATTATTTAAAGTTATTTTAAAATTAATATTTAGGTTATACAAGATGACTCAAATGATCCTTTTTAAGTTTTGGACATAAGCAGGGTTAAGAAAATAGAACAATTAATCATTATAGCATTCTTCGATTTGATTTTAATTTCCTCTTTGAAGTTCATTTGATGGACTAAATTATTTTTAAAATTTTTCATATGAATTGTTTTTTAAAAAAATAATTATATCTCACTCTATTACTAATATCTATTATTCGAATATAATTTAAATTTACTATTTCGCATATACAAGATAGCCAAATGATGTTTTTTGCGGTTTGAACACAACCAGAGTTAAGAAAATGTAATAACTAATAGGGTTGGCGATTGTTCCGATTTAATTTTAATTCAATTTTTGATATAATTTGATTAACCCTAAATAATTTTAAAAAATAATTTTATGTATTGTTTTAAAAAAATAGTCATATCTCACTCAATTACGGTAATCTATTATTCAAATTTATTTTAAAATTAATATTTAGGTTATACAAGATGACTCAATTGCTGCTTTTTAAGTTTTGGTCATAACCAGGGTTAAGAAAATAGAACAATTAATCATTATAGCATTGTCCGATTTGATTCCAATTTCATCTTTGAAGTTCATTTGATGGACTGTAAATTATTTTTAAAATTTTTCTTATGAATTGTTTTTCAAAAAAATAATTATATCTCACTCTATTACTGATATCTATTATTCGAATATAATTTAAACTTACTATTTCGCATATACAAGATAGCCAAATGATGTTTTTTGCGGTTTGAACACAACCAGAGTTAAGAAAATGTAATAACTAATAGGGTTGGCGATTGTTCCGATTTAATTTTAATTCAATTTTTAGATATAATTTGATTAACCCTAAATAATTTTTAAATATAATTTTATGTATTTTGTTTTAAAAAAATAGTCATGTCTCACTCAATTACGGTTATCTATTATTCAAATTTATTTTAAAATTAATATTTAGGTTATACAAGATGACTCAAATGATCCTTTTTGAGTTTTCGACATAACCAGGGTTAGGAAAATAGAACAATTTATCATTATAGCATTGATTCCAATTTAATCTTTTTGATATAATTTGATTAACCCTAAATAATTTTTTAAAATAATTTAATGTATTATGTTTTTAAAAAAAATAGTCATATCTCACTCAATTACGGTTATCTATTATTCAAATTTATTTTAAAATTAATATTTAGGTTATACAAGATGACTCAATTGATGCTTTTTAAGTTTTGGTCATAACCAGGGTTAAGAAAATAGAACAATTAATCATTATAGCATTGTCCGATTTGATTCCAATTTAATTTTTGAAGTTTATTTGATGTATTGTAAATTATTTTTAAAATTTTTCTTATGAATTGTTTTTAAAAAAAAATAATTATATCTCACTCTATTACTGTTATTTATCATTCGAATATAATTTACATTTACTATTTCCCATATACAAGAAAGCCAAATGATGTTTTTTACGGTTTGAACACAACCAGAGTTAAGAAAATGTAATAACTAGTAGCCTTGGCGATTGTTCCGATTTAATTTTAATTCAATTTCTATATATAATTTGATTAACCCTAAATGATTTTTAAAAATATTTTGATATATTGTGTTTAAAAAAAATAGTCATGTCTCACTCAATTACGGTTATCTATTATTCAAATTTATTTTAAAATTAATATTTAGGTTATACAAGATGACTCAAATGATCCTTTTTAAGTTTTGGACATAACCAGGGTTAAGAAAATAGAACAATTAATCATTATAGCATTGTCCGATTTGATTCCAATTTCATCTTTGAAGTTCATTTGATGGACTGTAAATTATTTTTAAAATTTTTCTTATGAATTGTTTTTTAAAAAAATAATTATATCTCACTCTATTACTGATATCTATTATTCGAATATAATTTAAATTTACTATTTCGCATTTACAAGATAGCCAAATGATGTTTTTTGCGGTTTGAACACAACGAGAGTTAAGAAAATGTAATAACTAAAAGGGTTGGCGATTGTTCCGATTTAATTTTAATTCAATTTTTGATATAATTTGATTAACCCTAAATAATTTTAAAAAATAATTTTATGTATTGTTTTAAAAAAATAGTCATATCTCACTCAATTACGGTAATCTATTATTCAAATTTATTTTAAAATTAATATTTAGGTTATACAAGATGACTCAATTGATGCTTTTTAAGTTTTGGTCATAACCAGGGTTAAGAAAATAGAACAATTAATCATTATAGCATTGTCCGATTTGATTCCAATTTCATCTTTGAAGTTCATTTGATGGACTGTAAATTATTTTTAAAGTTTTTCTTATGAATTGTTTTTTAAAAAAATAATTATATCTCACTCTACTACTGATATCTATTATTCGAATATAATTTAAATTTACTATTTCGCATATACAAGATAGCCAAATGATGTTTTTTACGGTTTGAACACAACCAGAGTTAAGAAAATGTAATAACTAATAGGGTTGGCGATTGTTCCGATTTAATTTTAGTTCAATTTTTAGATATATTTTAATTATCCCTAAATAATTTTTAAAAATAATTTTATGTATTTTGTTTTAAAAAAATAGTCATGTCTCACTCAATTACGGTTATCTATTATTCAAATTTATTTTAAAATTAATATTTAGGTTATAGAAGATGACTCAAATGATCCTTTTTAAGTTTTGGACATAACCAGGGTTAAGAAAATAGAACAATTAATCATTATAGCATTGTCCGATTTGATTCCAATTTCATCTTTGAAGTTCATTTGATGGACTGTAAATTATTTTTAAAATTTTTCTTATGAATTGTTTTTCAAAAAAATAATTATATCTCACTCTATTACTGATATCTATAATTCGAATATAATTTAAATTTACTATTTCGCATATACAAGATAGCCAAATGATGTTTTTTACGGTTTGAACACAACCAGAGTTAAGAAAATGTAATAACTAATAGCGTTGGCGATTGTTCCGATTTAATTTTAATTTAATTTTTAGGTATAATTTCATTAACCCTAAATGATTTTTAAAAATATTTTGATATATTGTGTTTAAAAAAAATAGTCTTATCTCACTCAATTACGGTTATCTATTAATCAAATTTATTTTAAAATTAATATTTAGGTTATAAAAGATGACTCAAATGATCCTTTTTAAGTTTTGGACATAACCAAAGTTAAGAAAATAGAACAATTAATCATTACTGCATTGTCCGATTTGATTCTAATTTAATCTTTGAAGTTCATTTGATGTACTGTAAATTATTTTTAAATTTTTTCTTATGAATTGTTTTTTAAAAGAATAATTATATCTCACTCTATTATACTGTTATTTATAATTCGAATATAATTTACATTTACTATTTCGCATATACAAGATAGCCAAATGATGTTTTTTACGGTTTGAACACAACCAGAATTAAGAAAATATAATAACTAATAGCGTTAACGATTGTTCCGATTTAATTTAATTTTTAGATATAATTTGATTAACCCTAAATGATTTTTAAAAATATTTTGATATATTGTGTTTAAAAAAAATAGTCATATCTCACTCTATTACTGTTATCTATTATTCGAATATAATTTAAATTTACTATTTCGCATATACAAGATAGCCAAATGATGTTTTTTACGGTTTGAACACAACCAGATTTAAGAAAATATAATAACTAATATCTATTGTTAAGTTAAAGATTGTTCCGATTTAATTTTAATTTAATTTTTAGATATAATTTGATTAATCCTTTTTGATTTTTTAAAATATTATGTTGGATTGTGTTTAAAAAAAATAGTTATATCTCACTCAATTACGGTTATCTATTATTCAAATTTATTTTTAAATTAATATTTAGGTTATACAAGGTGACTCAAATGATCCTTTTTAAGTTTTGGACATAACCAGGGTTAAGAAAATAGAACAATTAATCATTATAGCATTGTCCGATTTGATTCCAATTTCATCTTTGAAGTTCATTTGATGTACTGTAAATTATTTTTAAAATTTTTCTTATGAATTGTTTTTTAAAAAAATAATTATATCTTATTCTATTACTGTTATTTATTATTCGAATATAATTTACATTTACTATTTCCCATATACAAGAAAGCCAAATGATGTTTTTTACGGTTTGAACACAACCAGAGTTAAGAAAATGTAATAACTAGTAGCGTTGGCGATTGTTCCGATTTAATTTTAATTCAATTTCTATATATAATTTGATTAACCCTAAATGATTTTTAAAAATATTTTGATATATTGTGTTTAAAAAAAATAGTCATGTCTCACTCAATTACGGTTATCTATTATTCAAATTTATTTTAAAATTAATATTTAGGTTATAGAAGATGACTCAAATGATCCTTTTTAAGTTTTGGACATAACCAGGGTTAAGAAAATAGAACAATTAATCATTATAGCATTGTCCGATTTGATTCCAATTTCATCATTGAAGTTCATTTGATGGACTGTAAATTATTTTTAAAATTTTTCTTATGAATTGTTTTTCAAAAAAATAATTATATCTCACTCTATTACTGATATCTATAATTCGAATATAATTTAAATTTACTATTTCGCATATACAAGATAGCCAAATGATGTTTTTTACGGTTTGAACACAACCAGAGTTAAGAAAATGTAATAACTAATAGCGTTGGCGATTGTTCCGATTTAATTTTAGTTCAATTTTTAGGTATAATTTCATTAACCCTAAATGATTTTTAAAAATATTTTGATATATTGTGTTTAAAAAAAATAGTCTTATCTCACTCAATTACGGTTATCTATTAATCAAATTTATTTTAAAATTAATATTTAGGTTATAAAAGATGACTCAAATGATCCTTTTTAAGTTTTGGACATAACCAAAGTTAAGAAAATAGAACAATTAATCATTACTGCATTGTCCGATTTGATTCTAATTTAATCTTTGAAGTTCATTTGATGTACTGTAAATTATTTTTAAATTTTTTCTTATGAATTGTTTTTTAAAAAAATAATTATATCTCACTCTATTATACTGTTATTTATAATTCGAATATAATTTACATTTACTATTTCCCATATACAAGATAGCCAAATGATGTTTTTTACGGTTTGAACACAACTAGAATTAAGAAAATATAATAACTAATAGCGTTAACGATTGTTCCGATTTAATTTTAATTTAATTTTTAGATATAATTTGATTAACCCTAAATGATTTTTTAAAATATTTTGATATATTGTGTTTAAAAAAAATAGTCATGTCTCACTCAATTACGGTTATCTATTATTCAAATTTATTTTAAAATTAATATTTAGGTTATACAAGATGACTCAAATGATCCTTTTTAAGTTTTGGACATAACCAGGGTTAAGAAAATAGAACAATTAATCATTATAGCATTGTCCGATTTGATTCCAATTTCATCTTTGAAGTTCATTTGATGGACTGTAAATTATTTTTAAAGTTTTTCTTATGAATTGTTTTTTAAAAAAATAATTATATCTCACTCTATTACTGATATCTATTATTCGAATATAATTTAAATTTACTATTTCGCATATACAAGATAGCCAAATGATGTTTTTTTCGGTTTGAACACAACCAGAGTTAAGAAAATGTAATAACTAATAGGGTTGGCGATTGTTCCGATTTAATTTTAGTTCAATTTTTAGATATAATTTAATTATCCCTAAATAATTTTTAAAAATAATTTTATGTATTTTGTTTTAAAAAAATAGTCATGTCTCACTCAATTACGGTTATCTATTATTCAAATTTATTTTAAAATTAATATTTAGGTTATAGAAGATGACTCAAATGATCCTTTTTAAGTTTTGGACATAACCAGGGTTAAGAAAATAGAACAATTAATCATTATAGCATTGTCCGATTTGATTCCAATTTCATCTTTGAAGTTCATTTGATGGACTGTAAATTATTTTTAAAATTTTTCTTATGAATTGTTTTTCAAAAAAATAATTATATCTCACTCTATTACTGATATCTATAATTCGAATATAATTTAAATTTACTATTTCGCATATACAAGATAGCCAAATGATGTTTTTTGCGGTTTGAACACAACCAGAGTTAAGAAAATGTAATAACTAATAGGGTTGGCGATTGTTCCGATTTAATTTTAATTCAATTTTTAGATATAATTTGATTAACCCTAAATAATTTTTAAAAATAATTTTATGCATTTTGTTTTAAAAAAATAGTCATGTCTTACTCAATTACGGTTATCTATTATTTAAATTTGTTTTAGAATTAATATTTAGGTTATACAAGATGACTCAAATGATCCTTTTTAAGTTTTGGACATAACCAGGGTTAAGAAAATAGAACAATTAATCATTATAGCATTGATTCCAATTTAATCTTTGAAGTTCATTTGATGTACTGTAAATTATTTTTAAAATTTTTCTTATGGATTGTTTTTTAAAAAAATAATTATATCTCACTCTATTACTAATATCTAATATTTGAATATAATTTAAATTTACTATTTCGCATATACAAGATAGCCAAATGATGTTTTTTGCGGTTTGAACACAACCAGAATTAAGAAAATATAATAACTCTTCGCGTTAACGATTGTTCCGATTTAATTTTAATTTAATTTTTAGATATAATTTGATTAACCCTAAATGATTTTTAAAAATATTTTGATATATTGTGTTTAAAAAAAATAGTCATGTCTCACTCAATTACGGTTATCTATTATTCAAATTTATTTTAAAATTAATATTTAGGTTATACAAGATGACTCAAATGATCCTTTTTAAGTTTTGGACATAACCAGGGTTAGGAAAATAGAACAATTAATCATTATAGCATTGATTCCAATTTAATCTTTTTGATATAATTTGAATAACCCTAAATAATTTTTTAAAATAATTTTATGTATTATGTTTTAAAAAAATAGTCATATCTCTCTCAATTACGGTTATCTATTATTCAAATTTATTTTAAAATTAATATTTAGGTTATACAAGATGACTCAATTGATGCTTTTTAAGTTTTGGTCATAACCAGGGTTAAGAAAATAGAACAATTAATCATTATAGCATTGTCCGATTTAATTCCAATTTAATTTTTGAAGTTTATTTGATGTATTGTAAATTATTTTTAAAATTTTTCTTATGAATTGTTTTTAAAAAAAATAATTATATCTCACTCTATTACTATTATTTATCATTCGAATATAATTTACATTTACTATTTCCCATATACATGAAAGCCAAATGATGTTTTTTACGGTTTGAACACAACCAGAGCTAAGAAAATGTAATAACTAGTAGCGTTGGCGATTGTTCCGATTTAATTTTTATTCAATTTCTATATATAATTTGATTAACTCTAAATGATTTTAAAAATATTTTGATATATTGTGTTTAAAAAAAATAGTCATGTCTCACTCAATTACGGTTATCTATTATTTAAATTAATTTTAAAATTAATATTTAGGTTATACAAGATGACTCAAATGATCCTTTTTAAGTTTTGGACATAACCAGGGTTAGGAAAATAGAACAATTAATCATTATAGCATTGATTCCAATTTAATCTTTTTGATATAATTTGAATAACCCTAAATAATTTTTTAAAATAATTTTATGTATTATGTTTTAAAAAAATAGTCATATCTCTCTCAATTACGGTTATCTATTATTCAAATTTATTTTAAAATTAATATTTAGGTTATACAAGATGACTCAATTGATGCTTTTTAAGTTTTGGTCATAACCAGGGTTAAGAAAATAGAACAATTAATCATTATAGCATTGTCCGATTTAATTCCAATTTAATTTTTGAAGTTTATTTGATGTATTGTAAATTATTTTTAAAATTTTTCTTATGAATTGTTTTTAAAAAAAATAATTATATCTCACTCTATTACTATTATTTATCATTCGAATATAATTTACATTTACTATTTCGCATTTACAAGATAGCCAAATGATGTTTTTTACGGTTTGAACACAACCAGAATTAAAAAAATATAATAACTCTTCGCATTCACGATTGTTCCGATTTAATTTGAATTTAGTTTTTAGATATAATTTGATTAACCCTAAATGATTTTAAAAAATATTTTGATATATTGTGTTTAAAAAAAAATAGTCATATCTCACTCAACTACGGTTATCTATTATTCAAATTTATTTTAAAATTAATATTTAGGTTGTACAAGATGACCCAAATGATCCTTTTTAACTTTTGGACATAACCAGTGTTAAGAAAGTAGAACAATTAATCATTATAGCATTGTCCGATTTGATTCCAATTTAATTTTTGAAGTTCATTTAATGTACTGTAAATTATTTTTAAATTTTTTCTTATGAATTGTTTTTAAAAAAAATAACCATATCTCACTCTATTACTGTTATCTATTATTCGAATATAATTTAAATTTACTATTTCGCATATACAAGATAGCCAAATGATGTTTTTTACGGTTTGAACACAACCAGATTTAAGAAAATATAATAACTCTTCGCGTTATCGATTGTTCCGATTTCATTTTAATTTAATTTTTAGATATAATTTGATTAACCCTAAATGATTTTTAAAAATATTTTGATATATTGTGTTTAAAAAAAATAGTCATGTCTCACTCAATTACGGTTATCTATTGTTCAAATTTATTTTAAAATTAATATTTAGGTTATACAAGATGACTCAAATGATCCTTTTTAAGTTTTGGACATAACCAGGGTTAAGAAAATAGAACAATTAATCATTATAGCATTGTCCGATTTGATTCCAATTTCATCTTTGAAGTTCATTTGATGTACTGTAAATTACTTTTAAAATTTTTCTGATGAATTGTTTTTAAAAAAAATAATTATATCTCACTTTTAATCTACTGTTATCTATTATTCGAATAGAATTTAAATTTACTATTTCGCATTTACAAGTTAGCCAAATGATGTTTTTTACGGTTTGAACACAACCAGAATTAAGAAAATATAATAACTGATGGCGTTAGAGACTGTTCCGTTTTAATTTTAATCTAATTTTTATATATAATTTGATTAACCCTAAATGACTTAAAAATATTTTGATGTATTGTGTTAAAAAAAAATAGTCATATCTCACTCAATTACGGTTATCTATTATTTAAAGTTATTTTAAAATTAATATTTAGGTTATACAAGATGACTCAAATGATCCTTTTTAAGTTTTGGACATAAGCAGGGTTAAGAAAATAGAACAATTAATCATTATAGCATTCTTCGATTTGATTTTAATTTCCTCTTTGAAGTTCATTTGATGGACTAAATTATTTTTAAAATTTTTCATATGAATTGTTTTTTAAAAAAATAATTATATCTCACTCTATTACTAATATCTATTATTCGAATATAATTTAAATTTACTATTTCGCATATACAAGATAGCCAAATGATGTTTTTTGCGGTTTGAACACAACCAGAGTTAAGAAAATGTAATAACTAATAGGGTTGGCGATTGTTCCGATTTAATTTTAATTCAATTTTTGATATAATTTGATTAACCCTAAATAATTTTAAAAAATAATTTTATGTATTGTTTTAAAAAAATAGTCATATCTCACTCAATTACGGTAATCTATTATTCAAATTTATTTTAAAATTAATATTTAGGTTATACAAGATGACTCAATTGCTGCTTTTTAAGTTTTGGTCATAACCAGGGTTAAGAAAATAGAACAATTAATCATTATAGCATTGTCCGATTTGATTCCAATTTCATCTTTGAAGTTCATTTGATGGACTGTAAATTATTTTTAAAATTTTTCTTATGAATTGTTTTTCAAAAAAATAATTATATCTCACTCTATTACTGATATCTATTATTCGAATATAATTTAAACTTACTATTTCGCATATACAAGATAGCCAAATGATGTTTTTTGCGGTTTGAACACAACCAGAGTTAAGAAAATGTAATAACTAATAGGGTTGGCGATTGTTCCGATTTAATTTTAATTCAATTTTTAGATATAATTTGATTAACCCTAAATAATTTTTAAATATAATTTTATGTATTTTGTTTTAAAAAAATAGTCATGTCTCACTCAATTACGGTTATCTATTATTCAAATTTATTTTAAAATTAATATTTAGGTTATACAAGATGACTCAAATGATCCTTTTTGAGTTTTGGACATAACCAGGGTTAGGAAAATAGAACAATTTATCATTATAGCATTGATTCCAATTTAATCTTTTTGATATAATTTGATTAACCCTAAATAATTTTTTAAAATAATTTTATGTATTATGTTTTTAAAAAAAATAGTCATATCTCACTCAATTACGGTTATCTATTATTCAAATTTATTTTAAAATTAATATTTAGGTTATACAAGATGACTCAATTGATGCTTTTTAAGTTTTGGTCATAACCAGGGTTAAGAAAATAGAACAATTAATCATTATAGCATTGTCCGATTTGATTCCAATTTAATTTTTGAAGTTTATTTGATGTATTGTAAATTATTTTTAAAATTTTTCTTATGAATTGTTTTTAAAAAAAAATAATTATATCTCACTCTATTACTGTTATTTATCATTCGAATATAATTTACATTTACTATTTCCCATATACAAGAAAGCCAAATGATGTTTTTTACGGTTTGAACACAACCAGAGTTAAGAAAATGTAATAACTAGTAGCCTTGGCGATTGTTCCGATTTAATTTTAATTCAATTTCTATATATAATTTGATTAACCCTAAATGATTTTTAAAAATATTTTGATATATTGTGTTTAAAAAAAATAGTCATGTCTCACTCAATTACGGTTATCTATTATTCAAATTTATTTTAAAATTAATATTTAGGTTATACAAGATGACTCAAATGATCCTTTTTAAGTTTTGGACATAACCAGGGTTAAGAAAATAGAACAATTAATCATTATAGCATTGTCCGATTTGATTCCAATTTCATCTTTGAAGTTCATTTGATGGACTGTAAATTATTTTTAAAATTTTTCTTATGAATTGTTTTTTAAAAAAATAATTATATCTCACTCTATTACTGATATCTATTATTCGAATATAATTTAAATTTACTATTTCGCATTTACAAGATAGCCAAATGATGTTTTTTGCGGTTTGAACACAACGAGAGTTAAGAAAATGTAATAACTAAAAGGGTTGGCGATTGTTCCGATTTAATTTTAATTCAATTTTTGATATAATTTGATTAACCCTAAATAATTTTAAAAAATAATTTTATGTATTGTTTTAAAAAAATAGTCATATCTCACTCAATTACGGTAATCTATTATTCAAATTTATTTTAAAATTAATATTTAGGTTATACAAGATGACTCAATTGATGCTTTTTAAGTTTTGGTCATAACCAGGGTTAAGAAAATAGAACAATTAATCATTATAGCATTGTCCGATTTGATTCCAATTTCATCTTTGAAGTTCATTTGATGGACTGTAAATTATTTTTAAAGTTTTTCTTATGAATTGTTTTTTAAAAAAATAATTATATCTCACTCTACTACTGATATCTATTATTCGAATATAATTTAAATTTACTATTTCGCATATACAAGATAGCCAAATGATGTTTTTTACGGTTTGAACACAACCAGAGTTAAGAAAATGTAATAACTAATAGGGTTGGCGATTGTTCCGATTTAATTTTAGTTCAATTTTTAGATATATTTTAATTATCCCTAAATAATTTTTAAAAATAATTTTATGTATTTTGTTTTAAAAAAATAGTCATGTCTCACTCAATTACGGTTATCTATTATTCAAATTTATTTTAAAATTAATATTTAGGTTATAGAAGATGACTCAAATGATCCTTTTTAAGTTTTGGACATAACCAGGGTTAAGAAAATAGAACAATTAATCATTATAGCATTGTCCGATTTGATTCCAATTTCATCTTTGAAGTTCATTTGATGGACTGTAAATTATTTTTAAAATTTTTCTTATGAATTGTTTTTCAAAAAAATAATTATATCTCACTCTATTACTGATATCTATAATTCGAATATAATTTAAATTTACTATTTCGCATATACAAGATAGCCAAATGATGTTTTTTACGGTTTGAACACAACCAGAGTTAAGAAAATGTAATAACTAATAGCGTTGGCGATTGTTCCGATTTAATTTTAATTTAATTTTTAGGTATAATTTCATTAACCCTAAATGATTTTTAAAAATATTTTGATATATTGTGTTTAAAAAAAATAGTCTTATCTCACTCAATTACGGTTATCTATTAATCAAATTTATTTTAAAATTAATATTTAGGTTATAAAAGATGACTCAAATGATCCTTTTTAAGTTTTGGACATAACCAAAGTTAAGAAAATAGAACAATTAATCATTACTGCATTGTCCGATTTGATTCTAATTTAATCTTTGAAGTTCATTTGATGTACTGTAAATTATTTTTAAATTTTTTCTTATGAATTGTTTTTTAAAAGAATAATTATATCTCACTCTATTATACTGTTATTTATAATTCGAATATAATTTACATTTACTATTTCGCATATACAAGATAGCCAAATGATGTTTTTTACGGTTTGAACACAACCAGAATTAAGAAAATATAATAACTAATAGCGTTAACGATTGTTCCGATTTAATTTAATTTTTAGATATAATTTGATTAACCCTAAATGATTTTTAAAAATATTTTGATATATTGTGTTTAAAAAAAATAGTCATATCTCACTCAACTACGGTTATCTATTATTCAAATTTATTTTAAAATTAATATTTAGGTTGTACAAGATGACCCAAATGATTCTTTTTAAGTTTTGGACATAACCAGTGTTAAGAAAGTAGAACAATTAATCATTATAGCATTGTCCGATTTGATTCCAATTTAATTTTTGAAGTTCATTTAATGTACTGTAAATTATTTTTAAATTTTTTCTTATGAATTGTTTTTAAAAAAAATAACCATATCTCACTCTATTACTGTTATCTATTATTCGAATATAATTTAAATTTACTATTTCGCATATACAAGATAGCCAAATGATGTTTTTTACGGTTTGAACACAACCAGATTTAAGAAAATATAATAACTAATATCTATTGTTAAGTTAAAGATTGTTCCGATTTAATTTTAATTTAATTTTTAGATATAATTTGATTAATCCTTTTTGATTTTTTAAAATATTATGTTGGATTGTGTTTAAAAAAAATAGTTATATCTCACTCAATTACGGTTATCTATTATTCAAATTTATTTTTAAATTAATATTTAGGTTATACAAGGTGACTCAAATGATCCTTTTTAAGTTTTGGACATAACCAGGGTTAAGAAAATAGAACAATTAATCATTATAGCATTGTCCGATTTGATTCCAATTTCATCTTTGAAGTTCATTTGATGTACTGTAAATTATTTTTAAAATTTTTCTTATGAATTGTTTTTTAAAAAAATAATTATATCTTATTCTATTACTGTTATTTATTATTCGAATATAATTTACATTTACTATTTCCCATATACAAGAAAGCCAAATGATGTTTTTTACGGTTTGAACACAACCAGAGTTAAGAAAATGTAATAACTAGTAGCGTTGGCGATTGTTCCGATTTAATTTTAATTCAATTTCTATATATAATTTGATTAACCCTAAATGATTTTTAAAAATATTTTGATATATTGTGTTTAAAAAAAATAGTCATGTCTCACTCAATTACGGTTATCTATTATTCAAATTTATTTTAAAATTAATATTTAGGTTATAGAAGATGACTCAAATGATCCTTTTTAAGTTTTGGACATAACCAGGGTTAAGAAAATAGAACAATTAATCATTATAGCATTGTCCGATTTGATTCCAATTTCATCATTGAAGTTCATTTGATGGACTGTAAATTATTTTTAAAATTTTTCTTATGAATTGTTTTTCAAAAAAATAATTATATCTCACTCTATTACTGATATCTATAATTCGAATATAATTTAAATTTACTATTTCGCATATACAAGATAGCCAAATGATGTTTTTTACGGTTTGAACACAACCAGAGTTAAGAAAATGTAATAACTAATAGCGTTGGCGATTGTTCCGATTTAATTTTAATTTAATTTTTAGGTATAATTTCATTAACCCTAAATGATTTTTAAAAATATTTTGATATATTGTGTTTAAAAAAAATAGTCTTATCTCACTCAATTACGGTTATCTATTAATCAAATTTATTTTAAAATTAATATTTAGGTTATAAAAGATGACTCAAATGATCCTTTTTAAGTTTTGGACATAACCAAAGTTAAGAAAATAGAACAATTAATCATTACTGCATTGTCCGATTTGATTCTAATTTAATCTTTGAAGTTCATTTGATGTACTGTAAATTATTTTTAAATTTTTTCTTATGAATTGTTTTTTAAAAAAATAATTATATCTCACTCTATTATACTGTTATTTATAATTCGAATATAATTTACATTTACTATTTCCCATATACAAGATAGCCAAATGATGTTTTTTACGGTTTGAACACAACTAGAATTAAGAAAATATAATAACTAATAGCGTTAACGATTGTTCCGATTTAATTTTAATTTAATTTTTAGATATAATTTGATTAACCCTAAATGATTTTTTAAAATATTTTGATATATTGTGTTTAAAAAAAATAGTCATATCTCACTCAACTACGGTTATCTATTATTCAAATTTATTTTAAAATTAATATTTAGGTTGTACAAGATGACCCAAATGATTCTTTTTAAGTTTTGGACATAACCAGTGTTAAGAAAGTAGAACAATTAATCATTATAGCATTGTCCGATTTGATTCCAATTTAATTTTTGAAGTTCATTTAATGTACTGTAAATTATTTTTAAATTTTTTCTTATGAATTGTTTTTAAAAAAAATAACCATATCTCACTCTATTACTGTTATCTATTATTCGAATATAATTTAAATTTACTATTTCGCATATACAAGATAGCCAAATGATGTTTTTTACTGTTTGAACACAACCAGATTTAAGAAAATATAATAACTAATAGCGTTAAAGATTGTTCCGATTTAATTTTAATTTAATTTTTAGATATAATTTGATTAATCCTTTTTGATTTTTAAAAATATTTTGATATATTGTGTTTAAAAAAAATAGTCATGTCTCACTCAATTACGGTTATCTATTATTCAAATTTATTTTAAAATTAATATTTAGGTTATACAAGATGACTCAAATGATCCTTTTTAAGTTTTGGACATAACCAGGGTTAAGAAAATAGAACAATTAATCATTATAGCATTGTCCGATTTGATTCCAATTTCATCTTTGAAGTTCATTTGATGGACTGTAAATTATTTTTAAAATTTTTCTTATGAATTGTTTTTTAAAAAAATAATTATATCTCACTCTATTACTGATATCTATTATTCGAATATAATTTAAATTTACTATTTCGCATTTACAAGATAGCCAAATGATGTTTTTTGCGGTTTGAACACAACCAGAGTTAAGAAAATGTAATAACTAAAAGGGTTGGCAATTGTTCCGATTTAATTTTAATTCAATTTTTGATATAATTTGATTAACCCTAAATAATTTAAAAAAAAAATTTATGTATTGTTTTAAAAAAATAGTCATATCTCACTCAATTACGGTAATCTATTATTCAAATTTATTTTAAAATTAATATTTAGGTTATACAAGATGACTCAATTGATGCTTTTTAAGTTTTGGTCATAACCAGGTTTAAGAAAATAGAACAATTAATCCATTATAGCATTGTCCGATTTGATTCCAATTTCATCTTTGAAGTTCATTTGATGGACTGTAAATTATTTTTAAAGTTTTTCTTATGAATTGTTTTTTAAAAAAATAATTATATCTCACTCTACTACTGATATCTATTATTCGAAATAGCCAAATGATGTTTTTTACGGTTTGAATACAACCAGATTTAAGAAAATATAATAACTAATAGCGTTAAAGATTGTTCCGATTTAATTTTAATTTAATTTTTAGATATAATTTGATTAATCCTTTTTGATTTTTTAAAATATTTTGTTGGATTGTGTTTAAAAAAAATAGTTATATCTCACTCAATTACGGTTATCTATTATTCAAATTTATTTTTAAATTAATATTTAGGTTATACAAGGTGACTCAAATGATCCTTTTTAAGTTTTGGACATAACCAGGGTTAAGAAAATAGAACTATTAATCATTATAGCATTGTCCGATTTGATTCCAATTTCATCTTTGAAGTTCATTTGATGTACTGTAAATTATTTTTAAAATTTTTCTTATGAATTGTTTTTTAAAAAAATAATTATAT
The DNA here is from genome assembly GCF_022605725.1 of Anthonomus grandis grandis. NCBI lineage: Eukaryota > Metazoa > Arthropoda > Insecta > Coleoptera > Curculionidae > Anthonomus > Anthonomus grandis. The sequence goes on from NW_026088499.1 coordinate 59,338, forward strand.
CTTATTCTATTACTGTTATTTATTATTCGAATATAATTTACATTTACTATTTACCATATACAAGATAGCCAAATGATGTTTTTTACGGTTTGAACACAACCAGAGTTAAGAAAATGGAATAACTCTTCGCATTCACGATTGTTCCGATTTAATTTGAATTTAGTTTTTAGATATAATTTGATTAACCCTAAATGATTTTTAAAAATATTTTGTTGGATTTTGTTTAAAAAAAATAGTTATATCTCACTCAATTACGGTAATCTATTATTCGAATATAATTTAAATTTACTATTTCGCATATACAAGATAGCCAAATGATGTTTTTTACGGTTTGAACACAACCAGATTTAAGAAAATATAATAACTCTTCGCGTTATCGATTGTTCCGATTTAATTTTAATTTAATTTTTAGATATAATTTGATTAACCCTAAATGATTTTTAAAAATATTTTGATATATTGTGTTTAAAAAAAATAGTCATGTCTCACTCAATTACGGTTATCTATTGTTCAAATTTATTTTAAAATTAATATTTAGGTTATACAAGATGACTCAAATGATCCTTTTTAAGTTTTGGACATAACCAGGGTTAAGAAAATAGAACAATTAATCATTATAGCATTGTCCGATTTGATTCCAATTTCATCTTTGAAGTTCATTTGATGTACTGTAAATTACTTTTAAAATTTTTCTTATGAATTGTTTTTTTAAAAAATTATTATATCTCACTTTTAATCTACTGTTATCTATTATTCGAATAGAATTTAAATTTACTATTTCGCATTTACAAGTTAGCCAAATGATGTTTTTTACGGTTTGAACACAACCAGAATTAAGAAAATATAATAACTGATGGCGTTAAAGACTGTTCCGTTTTAATTTTAATCTAATTTTTATATATAATTTGATTAACCCTAAATGACTTTTAAAAATATTTTGATGTATTGTGTTAAAAAAAAATAGTCATATCTCACTCAATTACGGTTATCTATTATTCAAATTTATTTTAAAATTAATATTTAGGTTATAGAAGATGACTCAAATGATCCTTTTTAAGTTTTGGACATAACCAGGGTTAAGAAAATAGAACAATTAATCATTATAGCATTGTCCGATTTGATTCCAATTTCATCTTTGAAGTTCATTTGATGGACTGTAAATTATTTTTAAAATTTTTCTTATGAATTGTTTTTAAAAAAAATAATTATATCTCACTCTATTACTGATATCTATAATTCGAATATAATTTAAATTTACTATTTCGCATATACAAGATAGCCAAATGATGTTTTTTGCGGTTTGAACACAACCAGAGTTAAGAAAATGTAATAACTAATAGGGTTGGCGATTGTTCCGATTTAATTTTAATTTAATTTTTAGATATAATTTGATTAACCCTAAATAATTTTTAAAAATAATTTTATGCATTTTGTTTTAAAAAAATAGTCATGTCTTACTCAATTACGGTTATCTATTATTTAAATTTGTTTTAAAATTAATATTTAGGTTATACAAGATGACTCAAATGATCCTTTTTAAGTTTTGGACATAACCAGGGTTAAGAAAATAGAACAATTAATCATTATAGCATTGATTCCAATTTAATCTTTGAAGTTCATTTGATGTACTGTAAATTATTTTTAAAATTTTTCTTATGGATTGTTTTTTAAAAAAATAATTATATCTCACTCTATTACTAATATCTATTATTTGAATATAATTTAAATTTACTATTTCGCATATACAAGATAGCCAAATGATGTTTTTTGCGGTTTGAATACAACCAGAATTAAGAAAATATAATAACTCTTCGCGTTAACGATTGTTCCGATTTAATTTTAATTTAATTTTTAGATATAATTTGATTAACCCTAAATGATTTTTAAAAATATTTTGATATATTGTGTTTAAAAAAAATAGTCATGTCTCACTCAATTACGGTTATCTATTATTCAAATTTATTTTAAAATTAATATTTAGGTTATACAAGATGACTCAAATGATCCTTTTTAAGTTTTGGACATAACCAGGGTTAGGAAAATAGAACAATTAATCATTATAGCATTGATTCCAATTTAATCTTTTTGATATAATTTGAATAACCCTAAATAATTTTTTAAAATAATTTTATGTATTATGTTTTAAAAAAATAGTCATATCTCACTCAATTACGGTTATCTATTATTCAAATTTATTTTAAAATTAATATTTAGGTTATACAAGATGACTCAATTGATGCTTTTTAAGTTTTGGTCATAACCAGGGTTAAGAAAATAGAACAATTAATCATTATAGCATTGTCCGATTTGATTCCAATTTAATTTTTGAAGTTTATTTGATGTATTGTAAATTATTTTTAAAATTTTTCTTATGAATTGTTTTTAAAAAAAAATAATTATATCTCACTCTATTACTGTTATTTATCATTCGAATATAATTTACATTTACTATTTCCCATATACATGAAAGCCAAATGATGTTTTTTACGGTTTGAACACAACCAGAGTTAAGAAAATGTAATAACTAGTAGCGTTGGCGATTGTTCCGATTTAATTTTAATTCAATTTCTATATATAATTTGATTAACCCTAAATGATTTTTAAAAATATTTTGATATATTGTGTTTAAAAAAAATAGTCTTATATAATAATTTAAAATTAATATTTAGGTTATACAAGATGACTCAAATGATCCTTTTTAAGTTTTGGACATAACCAGGGTTAAGAAAATAGAACAATTAATCATTATAGCATTGTCCGATTTGATTCCAATTTCATCTTTGAAGTTCATTTGATAGACTGTAAATTATTTTTAAAATTTTTCTTATGAATTGTTTTTTAAAAAAATAATTATATCTCACTCTATTACTGCTATCTATTATTCGAATATAATTTAAATTTACTATTTCGCATATACAAGATAGCCAAATGATGTTTTTTACGGTTTGAACACAACCAGAGTTAAGAAAATGTAATAACTAATAGGGTTGGCGATTGTTCCGATTTAATTTTAATTCAATTTTTTGATATAATTTAATTAACCCTAAATAATTTTTTAAAATAATTTTATGTATTATGTTTTAAAAAAATAGTCATATCTCACTCAATTACGGTTATCTATTATTCAAATTTATTTTAAAATTAATATTTAGGTTATACAAGATGACTCAATTGATGCTTTTTAAGTTTTGGTCATAACCAGGGTTAAGAAAATAGAACAATTAATCATTATAGCATTGTCCGATTTGATTCCAATTTAATTTTTGAAGTTTATTTGATGTATTGTAAATTATTTTTAAAATTTTTCTTATGAATTGTTTTTAAAAAAAATAATTATTTCTCACTCTATTACTGTTATTTATTATTCGAATATAATTTACATTTACTATTTCCCATATACAAGAAAGCCAAATGATGTTTTTTACGGTTTGAACACAACCAGAGTTAAGAAAATGTAATAACTAATAGGGTTGGCGATTGTTCCGATTTAATTTTAATTCAATTTTTAGATATAATTTGATTAACCCTAAATAATTTTAAAAAATAATTTTATGTATTTTGTTTTAAAAAAATAGTCATGTCTCACTCAATTACGGTTATCTATTATTCAAATTTATTTTATAATTAATATTTAGGTTATACAAGATGACTTAAATGATCCTTTTTAAGTTTTGGACATAACCAGGGTTAAGAAAATTGAACAATTAATCATTATTACATTGTCCGATTTGATTCCAATTTATTTTTTGAAGTTCATTTGATGTATTGTAAATTATTTTAAAAACTTTTCTTATGAATTGTTTTTTAAAAAAATAATTATATCTCACTCTATTACTGTTATCTATTATTCGAATAGAATTTAAATTTACCATTTCGCATTTACAAGATAGCCAAATGATGTTTTTTACGGTTTGAACACAACCAGAATTAAGAAAATATAATAACTGATAGCGTTAAAAACTGTTCCGTTTTAATTTTAATTTAATTTTTATATATAATTTGATTATCCCTAAATAATTTTTAAAAATAATTTTATGTATTTTGTTTTAAAAAAATAGTCATGTCTCACTCAATTACGGTTATCTATTATTCAAATTTATTTTAAAATTAATATTTAGGTTATACAAGATGACTTAAATGATCCTTTTTAAGTTTTGGACATAACCAGGGTTAAGAAAATAGAACAATTAATCATTATAGCATTGTCCGATTTGATTCCAATTTCATCTTTGAAGTTCATTTGATGGACTGTAAATTACTTTTAAAATTTTTCTTATGAATTGTTTTTCAAAAAAATAATTATATCTCACTCTATTACTGATATCTATAGTTCGAATATAATTTAAATTTACTATTTCGCATATACAAGATAGCCAAATGATGTTTTTTGCGGTTTGAACACAACCAGAGTTAAGAAAATGTAATAACTAACAGGGTTGGCGATTGTTCCGATTTAATTTTAATTCAATTTTTAGATATAATTTGATTAACCCTAAATAATTTTTAAAAATAATTTTATGTATTTTGTTTTAAAAAAATAGTCACGTCTTACTCAATTACGGTTATCTATTATTTAAATTTGTTTTAAAATTAATATTTAGGTTATACAAGATGACTCAAATGATCCTTTTTAAGTTTTGGACCTAACCAGGGTTAAGAAAATAGAACAATTAATCATTATAGCATTGATTCCAATTTAATCTTTGAAGTTCATTTGATGTACTGTAAATTATTTTTGAAATTTTTCTTATGAATTGTTTTTTAAAAAAATAATTATATCTCACTCTATTACTAATATCTATTATTTGAATATAATTTAAATTTACTATTTCGCATTTACAAGATAGCCAAATGATGTTTTTTGCGGTTTGAACACAACCAGAGTTAAGAAAATGTAATAACTAATAGGGTTGGCGATTGTTCCGATTTAATTTTAATTCAATTTTTGATATAATTTGATTAACCCTAAATAATTTAAAAAAATAATTTTATGTATTGTTTAAAAAAAATAGTAAGATCTCACTCAATTACGGTAATCTATTATTCAAATTTATTTTAAAATTAATATTTAGGTTATACAAGATGACTCAATTGATGCTTTTTAAGTTTTGGTCATAACCAGGGTTAAGAAAATAGAACAATTAATCATTATAGCATTGTCCGATTTGATTCCAATTTCATCTTTGAAGTTCATTTGATGGACTGTAAATTATTTTTAAAATTTTTCTTATGAATTGTTTTTTAAAAAAATAATTATATCTCACTCTATTACTGATATCTATTTTTCGAATATAATTTAAATTTACTATTTCGCATATACAAGATAGCCAAATGATGTTTTTTGCGGTTTGAACACAACCAGAGTTAAGAAAATGTAATAACTAATAGGGTTGGCGATTGTTCCGATTTAATTTTAATTCAATTTTTAGATATAATTTGATTAACCCTAAATAATTTTTAAAAATAATTTTATGTATTTTGTTTTAAAAAATAGTCATGTCTCACTCAATTACGGTTATCTATTATTCAAATTTATTTTAAAATTAATATTTAGGTTATACAAGATGACTCAAATGATCCTTTTTAAGTTTTGGACATAACCAGGGTTAAGAAAATAGAACAATTAATCATTATTACATTGTCCGATTTGATTCCAATTTATTTTTTGAAGTTCATTTGATGTATTGTAAATTATTTTAAAAACTTTTCTTATGAATTGTTTTTTAAAAAAATAATTATATCTCTCTATTACTGTTATCTATTATTCGAATAGAATTTAAATTTACTATTTCGCATTTACATGATAGCCAAATGATGTTTTTTACGGTTTGAACACAACCAGAATTAAGAAAATATAATAACTGATAGCGTTAAAGACTGTTCCGTTTTAATTTTAATTTAATTTTTATATATAATTTGATTAACCCTAAATGACTTTTAAAAATATTTTGATGTATTGTGTTTAAAAAAAATAGTCATATCTCACTCAATTACGGTTATCTATTATTCAAATTTATTTTAAAATTAATATTTAGGTTATACAAGATGACTCAAATGATCCTTTTTAAGTTTTGGACATAACCAGGGTTAAGAAAATAGAACAATTAATCATTATAGCATTGTCCGATTTGATTCCAATTTCATCTTTGAAGTTCATTTGATGGACTGTAAATTATTTTTAAAATTTTTCTTATGAATTGTTTTTTAAAAAAATAATTATATCTCACTCTATTACTGATATCTATTATTCGAATATAATTTAAATTTACTATTTCGCATTTACAAGATAGCCAAATAATGTTTTTTGCGGTTTGAACACAACCAGAGTTAAGAAAATGTAATAACTAATAGGGTTGGCGATTGTTCCGATTTAATTTTAATTCAATTTTTAGATATAATTTGATTAACCCTAAATAATTTTTAAAAATAATTTTATGTATTTTGTTTTAAAAAAATAGTCATGTCTCACTCAATTACGGTTATCTATTATTCAAATTTATTTTAAAATTAATATTTAGGTTATACAAGATGACTCAAATGATCCTTTTTAAGTTTTGGACATAACCAGGTTTAAGAAAATAGAACAATTAATCATTATAGCATTGTCCGATTTGATTCCAATTTCATCTTTGAAGTTCATTTGATGGACTGTAAATTATTTTTAAAATTTTTCTTATGAATTGTTTTTTAAAAAAATAATTATATCTCACTCTATTACTGTTATCTATTATTCGAATAGAATTTAAATTTACCATTTCGCATTTACAAGATAGCCAAATGATGTTTTTTACGGTTTGAACACAACCAGAATTAAGAAAATATAATAACTGATAGCGTTAAAGACTGTTCCGTTTTAATTTTAATTTAATTTTTATATATAATTTGATTATCCCTAAATAATTTTTAAAAATAATTTTATGTATTTTGTTTTAAAAAAATAGTCATGTCTCACTCAATTACGGTTATCTATTATTCAAATTTATTTTAAAATTAATATTTAGGTTATACAAGATGACTCAAATGATCCCTTTTAAGTTTTGGACATAACCAGGGTTAAGAAAATAGAACAATTAATCATTATAGCATTGCCCGATTTGATTCCAATTTCATCTTTGAAGTTCATTTGATGGACTGTAAATTATTTTTAAAATTTTTCTTATGAATTGTTTTTCAAAAAAATAATTATATCTCACTCTATTACTGATATCTATAGTTCGAATATAATTTAAATTTACTATTTCGCATATACAAGATAACCAAATGATGTTTTTTACGGTTTGAACACAACCAGAATTAAGAAAATATAATAACTGATAGCGTTAAAGACTGTTCCGTTTTAATTTTAATTTAATTTTTATATATAATTTGATTAACCCTAAATGACTTTTAAAAATATTTTGATGTATTGTGTTTAAAAAAAATAGTCATATCTCACTCAATTACGGTTATCTATTATTCAAATTTATTTTAAAATTAATATTTAGGTTATACAAGATGACTCAAATGATCCTTTTTAAGTTTTGGACATAACCAGGGTTAAGAAAATAGAACAATTAATCATTATAGCATTGTCCGATTTGATTCCAATTTCATCTTTGAAGTTCATTTGATGGACTGTAAATTACTTTTAAAATTTTTCTTATGAATTGTTTTTCAAAAAAATAATTATATCTCACTCTATTACTGATATCTATAGTTCGAATATAATTTAAATTTACTATTTCGCATATACAAGATAGCCAAATGATGTTTTTTGCGGTTTGAAACACAACCAGAGTTAAGAAAATGTAATAACTAACAGGGTTGGCGATTGTTCCGATTTAATTTTAATCAATTTTTAGATATAATTTGATTAACCCTAAATAATTTTAAAAATAATTTTATGTATTTTGTTTTAAAAAAATAGTCACGTCTTACTCAATTACGGTTATCTATTATTTAAATTTGTTTTAAAATTAATATTTAGGTTATACAAGATGACTCAAATGATCCTTTTTAAGTTTTGGACCTAACCAGGGTTAAGAAAATAGAACAATTAATCATTATAGCATTGATTCCAATTTAATCTTTGAAGTTCATTTGATGTACTGTAAATTATTTTTGAAATTTTTCTTATGAATTGTTTTTTAAAAAAATAATTATATCTTACTCTATTACTAATATCTATTATTTGAATATAATTTAAATTTACTATTTCGCATTTACAAGATAGCCAAATGATGTTTTTTGCGGTTTGAACACAACCAGAGTTAAGAAAATGTAATAACTAATAGGGTTGGCGATTGTTCCGATTTAATTTTAATTCAATTTTTGATATAATTTGATTAACCCTAAATAATTTAAAAAAATAATTTTATGTATTGTTTAAAAAAAAATAGTAAGATCTCACTCAATTACGGTAATCTATTATTCAAATTTATTTTAAAATTAATATTTAGGTTATACAAGATGACTCAATTGATGCTTTTTAAGTTTTGGTCATAACCAGGGTTAAGAAAATAGAACAATTAATCATTATAGCATTGTCCGATTTGATTCCAATTTCATCTTTGAAGTTCATTTGATAGACTGTAAATTATTTTTAAAATTTTTCTTATGAATTGTTTTTTAAAAAAATAATTATATCTCACTCTATTACTGATATCTATTTTTCGAATATAATTTAAATTTACTATTTCGCATATACAAGATAAAGAAAATAGAACAATTAATCATTATTACATTGTCCGATTTGATTCCAATTTATTTTTTGAAGTTCATTTGATGTATTGTAAATTATTTTAAAAACTTTTATTATGAATTGTTTTTTAAAAAATAATTATATCTTACTCTATTACTGATATCTATTATACGAATATAATTTAAATTTACTATTTCGCATATACAAAACAGCCAAATGATGTTTTTTGCGGTTTAACACAGAGTTAAGAAAATGTAATAACTAATAGGGTTGGCGATTGTTCCGATTTAATTTTAGTTCAATTTTTAGATATAATTTGATTATCCCTAAATAATTTTTAAAAATAATTTTATGTATTTTGTTTTAAAAAAATAGTCATGTCTCACTCAATTACGGTTATCTATTATTCAAATTTATTTTAAAATTAATATTTAGGTTATACAAGATGACTCAAATGATCCTTTTTAAGTTTTGGACATAACCAGGGTTAAGAAAATAGAACAATTAATCATTATAGCATTGTCCGATTTGATTCCAATTTCATCTTTGAAGTTCATTTGATGGACTGTAAATTATTTTTAAAATTTTTCTTATGAATTGTTTTTCAAAAAAATAATTATATCTCACTCTATTACTGATATCTATAATTCGAATATAATTTAAATTTACTATTTCGCATATACAAGATAGCCAAATGATGTTTTTTGCGGTTTGAACACAACCAGAGTTAAGAAAATGTAATAACTAATAGGGTTGGCGATTGTTCCGATTTAATTTTAATTCAATTTTTAGATATAATTTGATTAACCCTAAATAATTTTTAAAAATAATTTTATGTATTTTGTTTTAAAAAAATAGTCATGTCTCACTCAATTACGGTTATCTATTATTCAAATTTATTTTATAATTAATATTTAGGTCATACAAGATGACTCAAATGATCCTTTTTAAGTTTTGGACATAACCAGGGTTAAGAAAATTGTACAGTTAATCATTATTACATTGTCCGATTTGATTCCAATTTATTTTTTGAAGTTCATTTGATGTATTGTAAATTATTTTAAAAACTTTTCTTATGAATTGTTTTTTAAAAGAATAATTATATCTCACTCTATTACTGTTATCTATTATTCGAATAGAATTTAAATTTACCATTTCGCATTAACAAGATAGCCAAATGATGTAAAATATAATATAATAACTGATAGCGTTAAAGACTGTTCCGTTTTAATTTTAATTTAATTTTTATATATAATTTGATTAACCCTAAATGACTTTTAAAAATATTTTGATGTATTGTGTTTAAAAAAAATAGTCATATCTCACTCAATTACGGTTATCTATTATTCAAATTTATTTTAAAATTAATATTTAGGTTATACAAGATGACTCAAATGATCCTTTTTAAGTTTTGGACATAACCAGGGTTAAGAAAATAGAACAATTAATCATTATAGCATTGTCCGATTTGATTCCAATTTCATCTTTGAAGTTCATTTGATGGACTGTAAATTATTTTTAAAATTTTTCTTATGAATTGTTTTTTAAAAAAATAATTATATCTCACTCTATTACTGATATCTATTATTCGAATATAATTTAAATTTACTATTTCGCATATACAAGATAGCCAAATGATGTTTTTTACGGTTTGAACACAACCAGAATTAAGAAAATATAATAACTCTTCGCATTAACGATTGTTCCGATTTAATTTTAATTTAATTTTTATATATAACTTAATTAACCCTAAATGATTTTTAAAAATATTTTGATATATTGTGTTTAAAAAAAATAGTCATATCTCACTCAAGTACGGTTATCTATTATTCAAATTTATTTTAAAATTAATATTTAGGTTATACAAGATGACTCAAATGATCCTTTTTAAGTTTTGGACATAACCAGGGTTAAGAAAATAGAACAATTAATCATTATAGCATTGTCCGATTTGATTCCAATTTCATCTTTGAAGTTCATTTGATGGACTGTAAATTATTTTTAAAATTTTCCTTATGAATTGTTTTTTAAAAAAATAATTATATCTCACTCTATTACTGATATCTATTATACGAATATAATTTAAATTTACTATTTCGCATATACAAAATAGCCAAATGATGTTTTTTGCGGTTTGAACACAACCAGAGTTAAGAAAATGTAATAACTAATAGGGTTGGCGATTGTTCCAATTTAATTTTAGTTCAATTTTTAGATATAATTTGATTAACCCTAAATAATTTTTAAAAATAATTTTATGTATTTTGTTTTAAAAAAATAGTCATGTCTCACTCAATTACGGTTATCTATTATTCAAATTTATTTTAAAATTAATATTTAGGTTATACAAGATGACTCAAATGATCCTTTTTAAGTTTTGGACATAACCAGGGTTAAGAAAATAGAACAATTAATCATTATTACATTGTCCGATTTGATTCCAATTTATTTTTTGAAGTTGATTTGATGTATTGTAAATTATTTTAAAAACTTTTCTTATGAATTGTTTTTTAAAAAAATAATTATATCTCTCTATTACTGTTATCTATTATTCGAATAGAATTTAAATTTACTATTCGCATTTACATGATAGCCAAATGATGTTTTTTACGGTTTGAACATAACCAGAATTAAGAAAATATAATAACTGATAGCGTTAAAGACTGTTCCGTTTTAATTTTAATTTAATTTTTATATATAATTTGATTAACCCTAAATGACTTTTAAAAATATTTTGATATATTGTGTTTGAAAAAAATTGTCATATCTCACTCAATTACGGTTATCTATTATTCAAATTTATTTTAAAATTAATATTTAGGTTATACAAGATGACTCAAATGATCCCTTTTAAGTTTTGGACATAATCAGGGTTAAGAAAATAGAACAATTAATCATTATAGCATTGCCCGATTTGATTCCAATTTCATCTTTGAAGTTCATTTGATGGACTGTAAATTATTTTTAAAATTTTTCTTATGAATTGTTTTTCAAAAAAATAATTATATCTCACTCTATTACTGATATCTATAGTTCGAATATAATTTAAATTTACTATTTCGCATATACAAGATAACCAAATGATGTTTTTTACGGTTTGAACACAACCAGAATTAAGAAAATATAATAACTGATAGCGTTAAAGACTGTTCCGTTTTAATTTTAATTTAATTTTTATATATAATTTGATTAACCCTAAATGACTTTTAAAAATATTTTGATGTATTGTGTTTAAAAAAAATAGTCATATCTCACTCAATTACGGTTATCTATTATTCAAATTTATTTTAAAATTAATATTTAGGTTATACAAGATGACTCAAATGATCCTTTTTAAGTTTTGGACATAACCAGGGTTAAGAAAATAGAACAATTAATCATTATAGCATTGTCCGATTTGATTCCAATTTCATCTTTGAAGTTCATTTGATGGACTGTAAATTACTTTTAAAATTTTTCTTATGAATTGTTTTTCAAAAAAATAATTATATCTCACTCTATTACTGATATCTATAGTTCGAATATAATTTAAATTTACTATTTCGCATATACAAGATAGCCAAATGATGTTTTTTGCGGTTTGAACACAACCAGAGTTAAGAAAATGTAATAACTAACAGGGTTGGCGATTGTTCCGATTTAATTTTAATTCAATTTTTAGATATAATTTGATTAACCCTAAATAATTTTTAAAAATAATTTTATGTATTTTGTTTTAAAAAAATAGTCACGTCTTACTCAATTACGGTTATCTATTATTTAAATTTGTTTTAAAATTAATATTTAGGTTATACAAGATGACTCAAATGATCCTTTTTAAGTTTTGGACCTAACCAGGGTTAAGAAAATAGAACAATTAATCATTATAGCATTGATTCCAATTTAATCTTTGAAGTTCATTTGATGTACTGTAAATTATTTTTGAAATTTTTCTTATGAATTGTTTTTTAAAAAAATAATTATATCTCACTCTATTACTAATATCTATTATTTGAATATAATTTAAATTTACTATTTCGCATATACAAGATAGCCAAATGATGTTTTTTGCGGTTTGAACACAACCAGAGTTAAGAAAATGTAATAACTAATAGGGTTGGCGATTGTTCCGATTTAATTTTAATTCAATTTTTAGATATAATTTGATTAACCCTAAATAATTTTTAAAAATAATTTTATGTATTTTGTTTTAAAAAAATAGTCATGTCTTACTCAATTACGGTTATCTATTATTTAAATTTGTTTTAAAATTAATATTTAGGTTATACAAGATGACTCAAATAATCCTTTTTAAGTTTTGGGCATAACCAGGGTTAAGAAAATAGAACAATTAATCATTATAGCATTGATTCCAATTTAATCTTTGAAGTTCATTTGATGAACTGTAAATTATTTTTAAAATTTTTCTTATGGATTGTTTTTTAAAAAAATAATTATGTCTCACTCTATTACTAATATCTATTATTTGAATATAATTTAAATTTACTATTTCGCATATACAAGATAGCCAAATGATGTTTTTTGCGGTTTGAACACAACCAGAATTAAGAAAATATAATAACTCTTCGCGTTAACGATTGTTCCGATTTAATTTTAATTTAATTTTTAGATATAATTTGATTAACCCTAAATGATTTTTAAAAATATTTTGATATATTGTGTTTAAAAAAAATAGTCATGTCTCACTCAATTACGGTTATCTATTATTCAAATTTATTTTAAAATTAATATTTAGGTTATACAAGATGACTCAAATGATCCTTTTTAAGTTTTGGACATAACCAGGGTTAAGAAAATAGAACAATTAATCATTATAGCATTGTCCGATTTGATTCCAATTTCATCTTTGAAGTTCATTTGATGGACTGTAAATTATTTTTAAAATTTTTCTTATGAATTGTTTTTCAAAAAAATAATTATATCTCACTGTATTACTGATATCTATAATTCGAATATAATTTAAATTTACTATTTCGCATATACAAGATAGCCAAATGATGTTTTTTGCGGTTTGAACACAACCAGAGTTAAGAAAATTTAATAACTAATAGGGTTGGCGATTGTTCCGATTTAATTTTAATTTAATTTTTAGATATAATTTGATTAACCCTAAATAATTTTTAAAAATAATTTTATGTATTTTGTTTTAAAAAAATAGTCACGTCTTACTCAATTACGGTTATCTATTATTTAAATTTGTTTTAAAATTAATATTTAGGTTATACAAGATGACTCAAATGATCCTTTTTAAGTTTTGGACCTAACCAGGGTTAAGAAAATAGAACAATTAATCATTATAGCATTGTCCGATTTGATTCCAATTTCATCTTTGAAGTTCATTTGATGGACTGTATATTATTTTTAAAGTTTTTCTTATGAATTGTTTTTTAAAAAAATAATTATATCTCACTCTATTACTAATATCTATTATTTGAATATAATTTAAAATTTACTATTTCGCATATACAAGATAGCCAAATGATGTTTTTTGCGGTTTGAACACAACCAGAATTAAGAAAATATAATAACTCTTCGCGTTAACGATTGTTCCGATTTAATTTTAATTTAATTTTTAGATATAATTTGATTAACCCTAAATGATTTTTAAAAATATTTTGATATATTGTGTTTAAAAAAAATAGTCATGTCTCACTCAATTACGGTTATCTATTATTCAAATTTATTTTAAAATTAATATTTAGGTTATACAAGATGACTCAAATGATCCTTTTTAAGTTTTGGACATAACCAGGGTTAAGAAAATAGAACAATTAATCATTATAGCATTGTCCGATTTGATTCCAATTTCATCTTTGAAGTTCATTTGATGGACTGTAAATTATTTTTAAAATTTTTCTTATGAATTGTTTTTTAAAAAAATAATTATATCTCACTCTATTACTGATATCTATTATTCGAATATAATTTAAATTTACTATTTCGCATTTACAAGATAGCCAAATGATGTTTTTTGCGGTTTGAACACAACCAGAGTTAAGAAAATGTTATAACTAATAGGGTTGGCGATTGTTCCGATTTAATTTTAATTCAATTTTTGATATAATTTAATTATCCCTAAATAATTTTTAAAAATAATTTTATGTATTTTGTTTTAAAAAAATAGTCATGTCTCACTCAATTACGGTTATCTATTATTCAAATTTATTTTATAATTAATATTTAGGTTATACAAGATGACTCAAATGATCCTTTTTAAGTTTTGGACATAACCAGGGTTAAGAAAATTGAACAATTAATCATTGTCCGATTTGATTCCAATTTATTTTTTGAAGTTCATTTGATGTATTGTAAATTATTTTAAAAACTTTTCTCATGAATTGTTTTTTAAAAAAATAATTATATCTCACTCTATTACTGTTATCTATTATTCGAATAGAATTTAAATTTACTATTTCGCATTTACAAGATAGCCAAATGATGTTTTTTACGGTTTAAACATAACCAGAATTAAGAAAATATAATAACTGATAGCGTTAAAGACTGTTCCGTTTTAATTTTAATTTAATTTTTATATATAATTTGATTAACCCTAAATGACTTTTAAAAATATTTTGATGTATTGTGTTTAAAAAAAATAGTCATATCTCACTCAATTACGGTTATCTATTATTCAAATTTATTTTAAAATTAATATTTAGGTTATACAAGATGACTCAAATGATCCTTTTTAAGTTTTGGACATAACCAGGGTTAAGAAAATAGAACAATTAATCATTATAGCATTGTCCGATTTGATTCCAATTTCATCTTTGAAGTTCATTTGATGGACTGTAAATTATTTTTAAAATTTTTCTTATAAATTGTTTTTTAAAAAAATAATTATATCTCACTCTATTACTGATATCTATTATTCGAATATAATTTAAATTTACTATTTCGCATATACAAGATAGCCAAATGATGTTTTTTACGGTTTGAACACAACCAGAATTAAGAAAATATAATAACTCTTCGCATTAACGATTGTTCCGATTTAATTTTAATTTAATTTTTATATATAACTTAATTAACCCTAAATGATTTTTAAAAATATTTTGATATATTGTGTTTAAAAAAAATTGTCATATCTCACTCAATTACGGTTATCTATTATTCAAATTTATTTTATAATTAATATTTAGGTTATACAAGATGACTCAAATGATTCTTT
This sequence comes from Anthonomus grandis grandis, assembly GCF_022605725.1. Taxonomy (NCBI): domain Eukaryota; kingdom Metazoa; phylum Arthropoda; class Insecta; order Coleoptera; family Curculionidae; genus Anthonomus; species Anthonomus grandis. The sequence goes on from NW_026088499.1 coordinate 75,189, forward strand.
TTAAGTTTTGGACATAACCAGGGTTAAGAAAATAGAACAATTAATCATTATAGCATTGTCCGATTTGATTCCAATTTCATCTTTGAAGTTCATTTGATGGACTGTAAATTATTTTTAAAATTTTCCTTATGAATTGTTTTTTAAAAAAATAATTATATCTCACTCTATTACTGATATCTATTATACGAATATAATTTAAATTTACTATTTCGCATATACAAAATAGCCAAATGATGTTTTTTGCGGTTTGAACACAACCAGAGTTAAGAAAATATAATAACTGATAGCGTTAAAGACTGTTCTGTTTTAATTTTAATCTAATTTTTATATATAATTTGATTAACCCTAAATGACCTTTAAAAATATTTTGATGTATTGTGTTTAAAAAAAATAGTCTTTTCTCACTCAATTACGGTTATCTATTAATCAAATTTATTTTAAAATTAATATTTAGGTTATACAAGAATACTCAAATGATCCTTTTTAAGTTTTGGACATAACCAGGGTTAAGAAAATAGAACAGTTAATCGTTATTGCATTGTCCGATTTGATTCCAATTTAATTTTTGAAGTTCATTTGATGTACTGTAAATTACTTTTAAAATTTTTCTGATGAATTGTTTTTTAAAAAAATAATTATATATCACTTTTAATCTACTGTTATCTATTATTCGAATAGAATTTAAATTTACTATTTCGCATTTACAAGTTAGCCAAATGATGTTTTTTACGGTTTGAACACAACCAGAATTAAGAAAATATAATAACTGATGGCGTTAAAGACTGTTCCGTTTTAATTTTAATCTAATTTTTATATATAATTTGATTAACCCTAAATGACTTTTAAAAATATTTTGATGTATTGTGTTAAAAAAAAATAGTCATATCTCACTCAATTACGGTTATCTATTATTCAAAGTTATTTTAAAATTAATATTTAGGTTATACAAGATGACTCAAATGATCCTTTTTAAGTTTTGGTCATAACCAGGGTTAAGAAAATAGAACAATTAATCATTATAGCATTGATTCCAATTTAATCTTTGAAGTTCATTTGATGTACTGTAAATTATTTTTAAAATTTTTCGAAATATTTTAGATATAATTTGATTAACCCTAAATAATTTTTAAAAATAATTTTATGTATTTTGTTTTAAAAAAATAGTCACGTCTTACTCAATTACGGTTATCTATTATTTAAATTTATTTTAAAATTAATATTTAGGTTATACAAGATGACTCAAATGATCCTTTTTAAGTTTTGGACATAACCAGGGTTAAGAAAATAGAACAATTAATCATTATAGCATTGTCCGATTTGATTCCAATTTCATCTTTGAAGTTCATTTGATGGACTGTAAATTATTTTTAAAATTTTTCTTATGAAGTGTTTTTTAAAAAAATAATTATATCTCACTCTATTACTGATATCTATTATTCGAATATAATTTAAATTTACTATTTCGCATTTACAAGATAGCCAAATGATGTTTTTTGCGGTTTGAACACAACCAGAGTTAAGAAAATGTAATAACAAATAGGGTTGGCGATTGTTCCGATTTAATTTTAATTCAATTTTTAATATAATTTAATTAACCCTAAATAATTTTTAAAAATAATTTTATGTATTTTGTTTTAAAAAAATAGTCATGTCTCACTCAATTACGGTTATCTATTATTCAAATTTATTTTATAATTAATATTTAGGTTATACAAGATGACTCAAATGATCCTTTTTAAGTTTTGGACATAACCAGGGTTAAGAAAATTGAACAATTAATCATTATTACATTGTCCGATTTGATTCCAATTTATTTTTTGAAGTTCATTTGATGTATTGTAAATTATTTTACAAACTTTTCTTATGAATTGTTTTTTAAAAAAATAATTATATCTCACTCTATTACTGTTATCTATTATTCGAATAGAATTTAAATTTACTATTTCGCATTTACAAGATAGCCAAATGATGTTTTTTACGGTTTGAACACAACCAGAATTAAGAAAATATAATAACTGATAGCGTTAAAGACTGTTCCGTTTTAATTTTAATTTAATTTTTATATATAATTTGATTAACCCTAAATGACTTAAAAATATTTTGATGTATTGTGTTTAAAAAAAATAGTCATATCTCACTCAATTACGGTTATCTATTATTCAAATTTATTTTAAAATTAATATTTAGGTTATACAAGATGACACAAATGATCCTTTTTAAGTTTTGGTCATAACCAGGGTTAAGAAAATAGAACAATTAATCATTATAGCATTGTCCGATTTGATTCCAATTTCATCTTTGAAGTTCATTTGATGGACTGTAAATTATTTTTAAAATTTTTCTTATGAATTGTTTTTTAAAAAAATAATTATATCTCACTCTATTACTGATATCTATTTTTCGAATATAATTTAAATTTACTATATCGCATATACAAGATAGCCAAATGATGTTTTTTGCGGTTTGAACACAACCAGAGTTAAGAAAATGTAATAACTAATAGGGTTGGCGATTGTTCCGATTTAATTTTAATTTAATTTTTAGATATAATTTGATTAACCCTAAATAATTTTTAAAAATAATTTTATGTATTTTGTTTTAAAAAAATAGTCACGTCTTACTCAATTACGGTTATCTATTATTTAAATTTGTTTTAAAATTAATATTTAGGTTATACAAGATGACTCAAATGATCCTTTTTAAGTTTTGGACATAACCAGGGTTAAGAAAATAGAACAATTAATCATTATTACATTGTCCGATTTGATTCCAATTTATTTTTTGAAGTTCATTTGATGTATTGTAAATTATTTTAAAATTTTTTCTTATGAATTGTTTTTTAAAAAAATAATTATATCTCTCTATTACTGTTATCTATTATTCGAATAAAATTTAAATTTACTATTTCGCATTTACAAGATAGCCAAATGATGTTTTTTACGGTTTGAACACAACCAGAATTAAGAAAATATAATAACTGATAGCGTTAAAGACTGTTCCGTTTTAATTTTAATTTAATTTTTATATATAATATGATTAACCCTAAATGACTTTTAAAAATATTTTGATGTATTGTGTTTAAAAAAAATAGTCATATCTCACTCAATTACGGTTATCTATTATTCAAATTTATTTTAAAATTAATATTTAGGTTATACAAGATGACTCAAATGATCCTTTTTAAGTTTTGGACATAACCAGGGTTAAGAAAATAGAACAATTAATCATTGTAGCATTGTCCGATTTGATTCCAATTTCATCTTTGAAGTTCATTTGATGGACTGTATATTATTTTTAAAGTTTTTATTATGAATTGTTTTTTAAAAAAATAATTATATCTCACTCTATTACTGATATCTATTATTCGAATATAATTTAAATTTACTATTTCGCATATACAAGATAGCCAAATGATGTTTTTTACGGTTTGAACACAACCAGAGTTAAGAAAATGTAATAACTAATAGGGTTGGCGATTGTTCCGATTTAATTTTAGTTTAATTTTTAGATATAATTTAATTATCCCTAAATAATTTTTAAAAATAATTTTATGTATTTTGTTTTAAAAAAATAGTCATGTCTCACTCAATTACGGTTATCTATTATTCAAATTTATTTTAAAATTAATATTTAGGTTATAGAAGATGACTCAAATGATCCTTTTTAAGTTTTGGACATAACCAGGGTTAAGAAAATAGAACAATTAATCATTATAGCATTGTCCAATTTGATTCCAATTTCATCTTTGAAGTTCATTTGATGGACTGTAAATTATTTTTAAAATTTTTCTTATGAATTGTTTTTCAAAAAAATAATTATATCTCACTGTATTACTGATATCTATAATTCGAATATAATTTAAATTTACTATTTCGCATATACAAGATAGCCAAATGATGTTTTTTGCGGTTTGAACACAACCAGAGTTAAGAAAATGTAATAACTAATAGGGTTGGCGATTGTTCCGATTTAATTTTAATTTAATTTTTAGATATAATTTGATTAACCCTAAATAATTTTTAAAAATAATTTTATGTATTTTGTTTTAAAAAAATAGTCACGTCTTACTCAATTACGGTTATCTATTATTTAAATTTGTTTTAATATAATATTTAGGTTATACAAGATGACTCAAATGATCCTTTTTAAGTTTTGGACCTAACCAGGGTTAAGAAAATAGAACAATTAATCATTATAGCATTGATTCCAATTTAATCTTTGAAGTTCATTTGATGTACTGTAAATTATTTTTAAAATTTTTCTTATGGATTGTTTTTTAAAAAAATAATTATATCTCACTCTATTACTAATATCTATTATTTGAATATAATTTAAAATTTACTATTTCGCATATACAAGATAGCCAAATGATGTTTTTTGCGGTTTGAACACAACCAGAATTAAGAAAATATAATAACTCTTCGCGTTAACGATTGTTCCGATTTAATTTTAATTTAATTTTTAGATATAATTTGATTAACCCTAAATGATTTTTAAAAATATTTTGATATATTGTGTTTAAAAAAAATAGTCATGTCTCACTCAATTACGGTTATCTATTATTCAAATTTATTTTAAAATTAATATTTAGGTTATACAAGATGACTCAAATGATCCTTTTTAAGTTTTGGACATAACCAGGGTTAAGAAAATAGAACAATTAATCATTATAGCATTGTCCGATTTGATTCCAATTTCATCTTTGAAGTTCATTTGATGGACTGTAAATTATTTTTAAAATTTTTCTTATGAATTGTTTTTTAAAAAAATAATTATATCTCACTCTATTACTGATATCTATTATTCGAATATAATTTAAATTTACTATTTCGCATTTACAAGATAGCCAAATGATGTTTTTTGCGGTTTGAACACAACCAGAGTTAAGAAAATATAATAACTGATAGCGTTAAAGACTGTTCTGTTTTAATTTTAATCTAATTTTTATATATAATTTGATTAACCCTAAATGACCTTTAAAAATATTTTGATGTATTGTGTTTAAAAAAAATAGTCTTTTCTCACTCAATTACGGTTATCTATTAATCAAATTTATTTTAAAATTAATATTTAGGTTATACAAGAATACTCAAATGATCCTTTTTAAGTTTTGGACATAACCAGGGTTAAGAAAATAGAACAGTTAATCGTTATTGCATTGTCCGATTTGATTCCAATTTAATTTTTGAAGTTCATTTGATGTACTGTAAATTACTTTTAAAATTTTTCTGATGAATTGTTTTTTAAAAAAATAATTATATATCACTTTTAATCTACTGTTATCTATTATTCGAATAGAATTTAAATTTACTATTTCGCATTTACAAGTTAGCCAAATGATGTTTTTTACGGTTTGAACACAACCAGAATTAAGAAAATATTATTATGAAAATGTAAATACGTTAATTATTCTGCTAGTTTTTGTACAATTTTATTAGTATTCTGTAGTTAAAGTTGATTCGTAGGGTTTCTTTAGGGTTCTACTTACGTTTGGTTTATTATTTTCATCTATAGTGTTTAGTTTTTAAGTAGTTCATCTTGTTTGAGAGCCCCATTTTGGCCCCAATTTAGGTTATTTAGGTTATATTATTGTAAATCCCTGTAGTTCTAATTTTCTAGAATTTGTATACTTGCTTGCTTTGACTGTCAGTATTCTCCTAAAATTATTGGTCTCTTTGGGCAAAAACAATGAAGATAATTCTAAATATTTCGAAACTGTTCCATCGGGTTTTAAAAAGGACGCGCTTCGTGACAAATCATTCAGTTTTAATTGTTTAGTCAGTTTTTACCTTGGAAACAATTAAACGACAGTCAAGGCGAGTTAGGTTAGTGTTTTTGACGTTGACAATAAAGGTGTGTTCCCGAATTTCGTTACAATTGGTGTCAGAAGTAAAGGATATTTGGAAGCTCATTTTAGTGGATGCCTTTAACAAGAACTCAGGCCAAGATGGAGACCGAGAAATTGATGGAGCTGCTATTGAGGAAGTTTGACGAGCAAAAAGTAGAACAAGAAGAACGAGAGCGTAAGCAGAGGAAAGAACAAGAAGAACGAGACCGCAAACAAGAAGAAAGAGATCGTAAACAGAAAGAAGAACAAGAAGAACGAGAACGCAAGCAAGAAGAACGAGACCGTAAACAGAAGGAAGAACAAGAAGAACGAGACCGCAAACAAGAAGAAAGAGACCGTAAACAAAAGGAAGAACAAGAAGAACGAGACCGTAAACAAGAAGAACGAGACCGTAAACAGAGGGAAGAACAGGAAGAGCGAGATAAGAAACAGGAAGATTTACTTAAGACAATTAAATCTGACCTGAAGAAAGAAAATGAAGACCTGATTCGAACCATGAAAGATGACTTACTGAATTTAAAAGATAATCTTAAAAAGGAGCAGGAAGAACGAGACAGAAAACAAGAGGAACGAGTTTTACAACTTAAAGAAGATCTGGAGAAGAATCAGAAACAATTAATGACTAACTTTGAAGCAATAGTAGAAGAAGAATTGGGACAAGTACAAAAAAAGATCCAAGAACTAGAGATGAAAGTAAAACAGACCCCTCTTTATCCCGATCCTAGAATGCAAACAATGATGAAAGTAAAGCCACCAAAATTCGACGGCAAAGAAGCATGGAGTACCTATTTAAATCAATTTGAGGCCGCTGCTAGGGGAAATCGCTGGGATAACGAAGAAAAGGCAATCAATCTTAAGCTAAGCCTTAGAGGAGAAGCTACAGAAATATTAAGAATGGTGCCATCTGAGGATCAGCTCAATTTCGACGTACTGGTGCGTACCTTAGAGATGAGATACGGTGAAGCCCATCTACAACAAGTGTACCAGGCTCAATTGAAATCTAGAAGACAACAACCCGAGGAAGGACTTCAACAGTTTGAGGCCGATGTTGCTCGATTAGTAAATCTGGCTTACCCTTCAGCCCCAACAGAGTTCCGAGAACAAATTTCTATAAATTATTTTATTGACGGAGTTCGAGATCCAGATACTAATCACGCCCTAAGGATGGCTCATCATAAAAGTATTTCAGAAGCTTTGGCCCATGGACTAGAGTATGAGGCAGCTTTTCAAGCAACTAGAAGGCAGACACGAATAAGACAAATCAGAACTCCGGAAAGTGATCTCGAAGATCGCCTAAAGAAGATTGAATCATTATTAGCGAGGAAACCTAAAAGACCATTGCAATGCTGGAATTGTAATGAGGAGGGGCACCTTAAACGTCAATGCCCCAAGCCTTTAAGAGATGGGTGCTACCAAGCCCCACGTATAAGACTAAACCGGCTGCCACATCCTGGAGAGAGCTTGGTAGTACCGGGAAAAATATGCGGCCGTGAATGTGAGATGGTAGTGGATACAGGATCAAGTCATACTATCGTGAAGCCGAACATCGTAGCACACTGTAGGCTTTCAGCACCACCCAATTTAATTCTGGAGTCTGCAAATGGAAAAAGGATCCCGATTCTTGGATTGCATGAAGCTACAGTCACCATTGGCTTAACAACATTTCAACAGCCAGTATTAGTGGCAGAAATCATGGATGATGTCATATTAGGATTAGATGTTATGAATGCTCAGCAGTTTAAAATGGATGTATATAACCGGATATTGACGACGAGAAATGAAGAGATTTTTATGCACCACCTATATGAAGATAAAGTAAATACCAGAGTCGTTAAGTTATTCAAGGATATTACCATACCAGCAAATTCAGAGGTGGTGATTAATGCTACAACTGGAGGAAAAGAGGGAGAAACTGTTTTGATTGAGCCCATGGAAAACTGCAAACTATATGGTAAAGGAATTTTTCCAGCCAAGACTTTATCTACGCAGAAGAAATCTACTGTTTTGGTTCGAATGGTAAATTTAAAAGGATATGATCAACACCTGAAACAAGGAGAGAACATTGGCGTATGCTCTGAAGTAGTGGCAGTCATGAAAAATGCTGATAGAAGTCGTTATTCAAACAGACCTTTTCCTGTATGTTTACAAAACCTATTTGAAGAATCATCTGCCAATTTAACCATGGACCAGTGTAGTAAATTGCGACGTCTTCTTGAAGAAAATCAAGATGTGTTTTCCTTGCACGATAATGACCTGGGAAGAACTGATTTGGTGCAGCATCGAATTAACACTGGAGACAATGCTCCGATTAAACAAGCACCTCGAAGAATTCCGATAGCTAAACAAGGAGAAGTTTCCTCAATGCTTCAAGAAATGAGGACACAAGGAGTGATAGAACCTTCTCAGAGTCCTTGGACATCTCCAGTTGTGCTAATAAAGAAAAAGGATGGATCCACTAGATTTTGTGTAGACTATCGGCGACTGAATGACATTACCAAGAAAGACAGTTATCCCCTACCAAGAATTGACGACACCCTGGACACGTTATCAGGTTCACAATGGTTCTCAACACTCGATCTAAAGAGTGGATACTGGCAGGTAAAGATGCATCCAGAAGATAAAGAAAAGACCGCATTCTCGACTGGAACGGGACTTTGGCAGTTTACAGTAATGCCCTTTGGACTCTGCAATGCTCCAGCTACGTTTGAGAGACTTATGGAAACAGTTTTACGTGGAATGACTTGGGAATCATGTTTGGTTTATCTGGATGACGTCATCATACTGGGAAAAACATTTGAAGATCATTTAAAGAATATTCAAGAGGTATTTGTTAAACTGCGAGAGGCCAACCTGAAGCTAAGTCCTAAAAAATGTTGCTTATTTCAAAAAGAAGTTCGATACCTTGGCCATGTAATATCAGAAAAAGGTGTCAAGACTGATCCAGATAAAGTAGAGGCAATCGAAAATTGGCCACGACCCACTGATAAACACCAGTTAAGAAGCTTTCTGGGCCTTTGTACCTATTACAGAAGATTTGTAAGAAATTTCGCTAATCTTGCAAAGCCTCTACATAAGCTCACGGAGGACAAAATGGTATTTAGTTGGTCAACAGACTGTGAAGAAGCATTTCAACGGTTAAAAAGAGCACTATGCACATCTCCAATTTTAACATATCCGATTCCTGGACAACCTTTTATTTTGGATACCGATGCGAGTAATGTTGGAATTGGGGCCGTTCTATCACAAAAATATGAAGATGGCGAGCACGTGATAGCTTATTTCAGTAAAACGTTATCAAAACCAGAAAGAAACTATTGTGTCACCAGACGAGAGCTATTGTCAGCAGTAAAAGCTATTGAACATTTCCATAAATATTTGTATGGTCAACGATTTATCCTTAGAACCGACCATGCTTCGTTGAAATGGCTGTTTCAGTTTAAAAATCCCGAAGGACAAATAGCAAGGTGGCTTCAACGATTACAAGAGTATGACTTTACAATAGAACATAGGAAAGGCGCATATCACCAAAATGCCGATGCTTTATCGAGAAGACCCTGTATTGAAACATGTCAACATTGTTTTAAAAAGGAATCAAAACAGCATCCAGAGATATTTACTTGTAATCGTCTTGGCCTTCACAGTTCTAAAGAGTGGGATGTAGCTAGTTTAATCCAAGATCAGTGTGATGACCCAGTATTTGGTCTTATTTACGAACTGAAATCTCGAGAAATTTCAAAACCAGAATGGAAAGACATTTCTGACAAATCTCCAGAACTTAAAGCTTATTGGTCTCAATGGAATTCATTGGTTATAAAAGATGGATTATTAAAAAGAGTCTGGGAGAGCGTAGATGGAAAAGAAAAGACATATCTGACAGTCCTTCCTCGAAAACGTATTCCGGAAGTCCTTGAAGCTGTTCATGGCGGTGTCGGCGGAGGACATTTTGGAGTTAGTAAGACCTTGGCAAAAGTGAGAGAACGGTTTTACTGGCTGAACAGTCATCAAGATGTTGAACGCTGGTGCCGAGAGTGTGAGCAGTGTTCGTCAAGCAAGGGCCCAAAAACCCGGACAAGAGGAAAGATGATGCAGTATCTTGTTGGTGCACCCTTTGAACGAATTGCCATAGACGTAGCAGGACCCTTTCCTACTAGTAGCTCCGGAAACCGATATGCTCTTGTTGCTATGGATTACTTTAGTAAGTGGCCCGAGGTGTATCCGATTCCAAACCAAGAAGCAACGACAGTAGCTGAAGTGCTGTTCCAGAACTGGATTTGTCGATTTGGTGTACCCAGAGAAATACATTCAGACCAAGGAAGGAACTTTGAGTCACAAATATTCCAACAAGTATGCCAGTTGCTGGGAATCAATAAGACCCGTACAACCCCACTACACCCTCAGTCTGATGGAATGGTTGAAAGATTTAACCGCACATTTGAAACCTATTTAAAGATGGTAGTAAACTCTAAGCAAACCGACTGGGATACCTGTATACAACCATTCCTATTGGCATATCGTTCTTCTATCCACAAGTCAACTGGAAAAAGCCCGGCAAAAGTTGTCTACGGTGATGAACTTCGTTTACCTTTGGACATTATTACTGGAAGACCCCATAAGTCTGAAACCCTTGAGGAGTACGTCGACCATTTACAAGAGCGTTTACAAATTGTTCACGAACAAGCACGGGATAAACTTCATCTAGAAAGTAACAGAATGAAATCACGTTATGACATAAAGGCAAATTCTACCGGTTTTAATCCTGGGGATAAAGTCTGGTTATACAATCCACGGAGGACGAAGGGCAAGTCACCAAAGCTCCAGAAGGATTGGGAAGGTCCATTCAATGTGGTCACCAGAATCAACGACGTGGTGTACCGTATCCAACGACATCCGACAGCGAAGATGAAAATTGTAAACATCGTCCGGCTAGCGCCCTATCATGACTCAGGTGGTCCCATGTTTGATCGGGACGATCAAACTTGAGAGGGGAGCAGTATTATGAAAATGTAAATACGTTAATTATTCTGCTAGTTTTTGTACAATTTTATTAGTATTCTGTAGTTAAAGTTGATTCGTAGGGTTTCTTTAGGGTTCTACTTACGTTTGGTTTATTATTTTCATCTATAGTGTTTAGTTTTTAAGTAGTTCATCTTGTTTGAGAGCCCCATTTTGGCCCCAATTTAGGTTATTTAGGTTATATTATTGTAAATCCCTGTAGTTCTAATTTTCTAGAATTTGTATACTTGCTTGCTTTGACTGTCAGTATTCTCCTAAAATTATTGGTCTCTTTGGGCAAAAACAATGAAGATAATTCTAAATATTTCGAAACTGTTCCATCGGGTTTTAAAAAGGACGCGCTTCGTGACAAATCATTCAGTTTTAATTGTTTAGTCAGTTTTTACCTTGGAAACAATTAAACGACAGTCAAGGCGAGTTAGGTTAGTGTTTTTGACGTTGACAATAAAGGTGTGTTCCCGAATTTCGTTACAATATAATAACTGATGGCGTTAAAGACTGTTCCGTTTTAATTTTAATCTAATTTTTATATATAATTTGATTAACCCTAAATGACTTTTAAAAATATTTTGATGTATTGTGTTAAAAAAAAATAGTCATATCTCACTCAATTACGGTTATCTATTATTCAAAGTTATTTTAAAATTAATATTTAGGTTATACAAGATGACTCAAATGATCCTTTTTAAGTTTTGGTCATAACCAGGGTTAAGAAAATAGAACAATTAATCATTATAGCATTGATTCCAATTTAATCTTTGAAGTTCATTTGATGTACTGTAAATTATTTTTAAAATTTTTCGAAATATTTTAGATATAATTTGATTAACCCTAAATAATTTTTAAAAATAATTTTATGTATTTTGTTTTAAAAAAATAGTCACGTCTTACTCAATTACGGTTATCTATTATTTAAATTTATTTTAAAATTAATATTTAGGTTATACAAGATGACTCAAATGATCCTTTTTAAGTTTTGGACATAACCAGGGTTAAGAAAATAGAACAATTAATCATTATAGCATTGTCCGATTTGATTCCAATTTCATCTTTGAAGTTCATTTGATGGACTGTAAATTATTTTTAAAATTTTTCTTATGAAGTGTTTTTTAAAAAAATAATTATATCTCACTCTATTACTGATATCTATTATTCGAATATAATTTAAATTTACTATTTCGCATTTACAAGATAGCCAAATGATGTTTTTTGTGGTTTGAACACAACCAGAGTTAAGAAAATGTAATAACAAATAGGGTTGGCGATTGTTCCGATTTAATTTTAATTCAATTTTTAATATAATTTAATTAACCCTAAATAATTTTTAAAAATAATTTTATGTATTTTGTTTTAAAAAAATAGTCATGTCTCACTCAATTACGGTTATCTATTATTCAAATTTATTTTATAATTAATATTTAGGTTATACAAGATGACTCAAATGATCCTTTTTAAGTTTTGGACATAACCAGGGTTAAGAAAATTGAACAATTAATCATTATTACATTGTCCGATTTGATTCCAATTTATTTTTTGAAGTTCATTTGATGTATTGTAAATTATTTTACAAACTTTTCTTATGAATTGTTTTTTAAAAAAATAATTATATCTCACTCTATTACTGTTATCTATTATTCGAATAGAATTTAAATTTACTATTTCGCATTTACAAGATAGCCAAATGATGTTTTTTACGGTTTGAACACAACCAGAATTAAGAAAATATAATAACTGATAGCGTTAAAGACTGTTCCGTTTTAATTTTAATTTAATTTTTATATATAATTTGATTAACCCTAAATGACTTAAAAATATTTTGATGTATTGTGTTTAAAAAAAATAGTCATATCTCACTCAATTACGGTTATCTATTATTCAAATTTATTTTAAAATTAATATTTAGGTTATACAAGATGACTCAAATGATCCTTTTTAAGTTTTGGTCATAACCAGGGTTAAGAAAATAGAACAATTAATCATTATAGCATTGTCCGATTTGATTCCAATTTCATCTTTGAAGTTCATTTGATGGACTGTAAATTATTTTTAAAATTTTTCTTATGAATTGTTTTTTAAAAAAATAATTATATCTCACTCTATTACTGATATCTATTTTTCGAATATAATTTAAATTTACTATATCGCATATACAAGATAGCCAAATGATGTTTTTTGCGGTTTGAACACAACCAGAGTTAAGAAAATGTAATAACTAATAGGGTTGGCGATTGTTCCGATTTAATTTTAATTTAATTTTTAGATATAATTTGATTAACCCTAAATAATTTTTAAAAATAATTTTATGTATTTTGTTTTAAAAAAATAGTCACGTCTTACTCAATTACGGTTATCTATTATTTAAATTTGTTTTAAAATTAATATTTAGGTTATACAAGATGACTCAAATGATCCTTTTTAAGTTTTGGACATAACCAGGGTTAAGAAAATAGAACAATTAATCATTATTACATTGTCCGATTTGATTCCAATTTATTTTTTGAAGTTCATTTGATGTATTGTAAATTATTTTAAAATTTTTTCTTATGAATTGTTTTTTAAAAAAATAATTATATCTCTCTATTACTGTTATCTATTATTCGAATAAAATTTAAATTTACTATTTCGCATTTACAAGATAGCCAAATGATGTTTTTTACGGTTTGAACACAACCAGAATTAAGAAAATATAATAACTGATAGCGTTAAAGACTGTTCCGTTTTAATTTTAATTTAATTTTTATATATAATATGATTAACCCTAAATGACTTTTAAAAATATTTTGATGTATTGTGTTTAAAAAAAATAGTCATATCTCACTCAATTACGGTTATCTATTATTCAAATTTATTTTAAAATTAATATTTAGGTTATACAAGATGACTCAAATGATCCTTTTTAAGTTTTGGACATAACCAGGGTTAAGAAAATAGAACAATTAATCATTATAGCATTGTCCGATTTGATTCCAATTTCATCTTTGAAGTTCATTTGATGGACTGTAAATTATTTTTAAAGTTTTTCTTATGAATTGTTTTTTAAAAAAATAATTATATCTCACTCTATTACTGATATCTATTATTCGAATATAATTTAAATTTACTATTTCGCATATACAAGATAGCCAAATGATGTTTTTTACGGTTTGAACACAACCAGAGTTAAGAAAATGTAATAACTAATAGGGTTGGCGATTGTTCCGATTTAATTTTAATTTAATTTTTAGATATAATTTGATTAACCCTAAATAATTTTTAAAAATAATTTTATGTATTTTGTTTTAAAAAAATAGTCACGTGTTACTCAATTACGGTTATCTATTATTTAAATTTGTTTTAAAATTAATATTTAGGTTATACAAGATGACTCAAATGATCCTTTTTAAGTTTTGGACATAACCAGGGTTAAGAAAATAGAACAATTAATCATTATTACATTGTCCGATTTGATTCCAATTTATTTTTTGAAGTTCATTTGATGTATTGTAAATTATTTTAAAAACTTTTCTTATGAATTGTTTTTTAAAAAAATAATTATATCTCACTCTATTACTGATATCTATTATTCGAATATAATTTAAATTTACTATTTCGCATTTACAAGATAGCCAAATGATGTTTTTTGCGGTTTGAACACAACCAGAGTTAAGAAAATGTAATAACTAATAGGGTTGGCGATTGTTCCGATTTAATTTTAATTCAATTTTTGATATAATTTGATTAACCCTAAATAATTTTTAAAAAAATTTTATGTATTTTGTTTTAAAAAAATAGTCATGTCTCACTCAATTACGGTTATCTATTATTCAAATTTATTTTATAATTAATATTTAGGTTATACAAGATGACTCAAATGATCCTTTTTAAGTTTTGGACATAACCAGGGTTAAGAAAATAGAACAATTAATCATTATTACATTGTCCGATTTGATTCCAATTTATTTTTTGAAGTTCATTTGATGTATTGTAAATTATTTTAAAAACTTTTCTTATGAATTGTTTTTTAAAAAATAATTATATCTCACTCTATTACTGATATCTATTATTCGAATATAATTTAAATTTACTATTTCGCATATACAAGATAGCCAAATGATGTTTTTTACGGTTTGAGCACAACCAGAATTAAGAAAATATAATAACTCTTCGCATTAACGATTGTTCCGATTTAATTTTAATTTAATTTTTATATATAACTTAATTAACCCTAAATGATTTTTAAAAATATTTTGATATATTGTGTTTAAAAAAAATTGTCATATCTCACTCAATTACGGTTATCTATTATTCAAATTTATTTTAAAATTAATATTTAGGTTATACAAGATGACTCAAATGATCTTTTTTAAGTTTTGGACATAACCAGGGTTAAGAAAATAGAACAATTAATCATTATAGCATTGTCCGATTTGATTCCAATTTCATCTTTGAAGTTCATTTGATGGACTGTAAATTATTTTTAAAATTTTCATTATGAATTGTTTTTTAAAAAAATAATTATATCTCACTCTATTACTGATATCTATTATACGAATATAATTTAAATTTACTATTTCGCATATACAAAATAGCCAAATGATGTTCTTTGCGGTTTGAACACAACCAGAGTTAAGAAAATGTAATAACTAATAGGGTTGGCGATTGTTCCGATTTAATTTTAGTTCAATTTTTAGATATAATTTGATTATACCTAAATAATTTTTAAAAATAATTTTATGTATTTTGTTTTAAAAAAATAGTCATGTCTCACTCAATTACGGTTATCTATTATTCAAATTTATTTTAAAATTAATATTTAGGTTATACAAGATGACTCAAATGATCCTTTTTAAGTTTTGGACATAACCAGAGTTAAGAAAATAGAACAATTAATCATTATAGCATTGTCCGATTTGATTCCAATTTCATCTTTGAAGTTCATTTGATGGACTGTAAATTATTTTTAAAATTTTTCTTATGAATTGTTTTTTAAAAAAATTATTATATCTCACTCTATTACTGATATCTATTATTCGAATATAATTTAAATTTACTATTTCGCATTTACAAGATAGCCAAATGATGTTTTTTGCGGTTTGAACACAACCAGAGTTAAGAAAATGTAATAACAAATAGGGTTGGCGATTGTTCCGATTTAATTTTAATTCAATTTTTAATATAATTTAATTAACCCTAAATAATTTTTAAAAATAATTTTATGTATTTTGTTTTAAAAAAATAGTCATGTCTCACTCAATTACGGTTATCTATTATTCAAATTTATTTTATAATTAATATTTAGGTTATACAAGATGACTCAAATGATCCTTTTTAAGTTTTGGACATAACCAGGGTTAAGAAAATTGAACAATTAATCATTATTACATTGTCCGATTTGATTCCAATTTATTTTTTGAAGTTCATTTGATGTATTGTAAATTATTTTAAAAACTTTTCTTATGAATTGTTTTTTAAAAAAATAATTATATCTCACTCTATTACTGTTATCTATTATTCGAATAGAATTTAAATTTACTATTTCGCATTTACAAGATAGCCAAATGATGTTTTTTACGGTTTGAACACAACCAGAATTAAGAAAATATAATAACTGATAGCGTTAAAGACTGTTCCGTTTTAATTTTAATTTAATTTTTATATATAATATGATTAACCCTAAATGACTTTTAAAAATATTTTGATGTATTGTGTTTAAAAAAAATAGTCATATCTCACTCAATTACGGTTATCTATTATTCAAATTTATTTTAAAATTAATATTTAGGTTATACAAGATGACTCAAATGATCCTTTTTAAGTTTTGGACATAACCAGGGTTAAGAAAATAGAACAATTAATCATTATAGCATTGTCCGATTTGATTCCAATTTCATCTTTGAAGTTCATTTGATGGACTGTAAATTATTTTTAAAATTTTTCTTATGAATTGTTTTTCAAAAAAATAATTATATCTCACTGTATTACTGATATCATTCGAATATAATTTAAATTTACTATTTCGCATATACAAGATAGCCAAATGATGTTTTTTGCGGTTTGAACACAACCAGAGTTAAGAAAATGTAATAACTAATAGGGTTGGCGATTGTTCCGATTTAATTTTAATTTAATTTTTAGATATAATTTGATTAACCCTAAATAATTTTTAAAAATAATTTTATGTATTTTGTTTTAAAAAAATAGTCACGTCTTACTCAATTACGGTTATCTATTATTTAAATTT
This sequence comes from Anthonomus grandis grandis, assembly GCF_022605725.1. Lineage (NCBI taxonomy): Eukaryota > Metazoa > Arthropoda > Insecta > Coleoptera > Curculionidae > Anthonomus > Anthonomus grandis. Next base: position 92,270 of record NW_026088499.1, read on the forward strand.
GTTTTAAAATTAATATTTAGGTTATACAAGATGACTCAAATGATCCTTTTTAAGTTTTGGACCTAACCAGGGTTAAGAAAATAGAACAATTAATCATTATAGCATTGATTCCAATTTAATCTTTGAAGTTCATTTGATGTACTGTAAATTATTTTTAAAATTTTTCTTATGAATTGTTTTTTAAAAAAATAATTATATCTCACTCTATTACTATAATCTATTATTTGAATATAATTTAAATTTACTATTTCGCATTTACAAGATAGCCAAATGATGTTTTTTGCGGTTTGAACACAACCAGAGTTAAGAAAATGTAATAGCTAATAGGGTTGGCGATTGTTCGATTTAATTTTAATTCAATTTTTGATATAATTTGATTAACCCTAAATAATTTTAAAAAATAATTTTATGTATTGTTTTAAAAAAATAGTCATATCTCACTCAATTACGGTAATCTATTATTCAAATTTATTTTAAAATTAATATTTAGGTTGTACAAGATGACTCAATTGATGCTTTTTAAGTTTTGTTCATAACCAGGGTTAAGAAAATAGAACAATTAATCATTATAGCATTGTCCGATTTGATTTGTAATTTCATCTTTGAAGTTCATTTGATGGACTGTAAATTATTTTTAAAATTTTTCTTATGAATTGTTTTTTAAAAAAATAATTATATCTCACTCTATTACCGATATCTATTTTCGAATATAATTTAAATTTACTATTTCGCATATACAAGATAGCCAAATGATGTTTTTTGCGGTTTGAACACAACCAGAATCACACATCTCGTGAGAGTTCTTCGCATTAACGATTGTTCCGATTTAATTTTAATTTAATTTTTATATATAACTTAATTAACCCTAAATGATTTTTAAAAATATTTTGATATATTGTGTTTAAAAAAAATTGTCATATCTCACTCAATTACGGTTATCTATTATTCAAATTTATTTTAAAATTAATATTTAGGTTATACAAGATGACTCAAATGATCATTTTTAAGTTTTGGACATAACCAGGGTTAAGAAAATAGAACAATTAATCATTATAGCATTGTCCGATTTGATTCCAATTTCATCTTTGAAGTTCATTTGATGGACTGTAAATTATTTTTAAAATTTCATTATGAATTGTTTTTAAAAAAATAATTATATCTCACTCTATTACTGATATCTATTATACGAATATAATTTAAATTTACTATTTCGCATATACAAAATAGCCAAATGATGTTTTTTGCGGTTTGAACACAACCAGAGTTAAGAAAATGTAATAACTAATAGGGTTGGCGATTGTTCCGATTTAATTTTAGTTCAATTTTTAGATATAATTTGATTATACCTAAATAATTTTTAAAAATAATTTTATGTATTTTGTTTTAAAAAAATAGTCATGTCTCACTCAATTACGGTTATCTATTATTCAAATTTATTTTAAAATTAATATTTAGGTTATACAAGATGACTCAAATGATCCTTTTTAAGTTTTGGACATAACCAGAGTTAAGAAAATAGAACAATTAATCATTATAGCATTGTCCGATTTGATTCCAATTTCATCTTTGAAGTTCATTTGATGGACTGTAAATTATTTTTAAAATTTTTCTTATGAATTGTTTTTTAAAAAAATTATTATATCTCACTCTATTACTGATATCTATTATTCGAATATAATTTAAATTTACTATTTCGCATTTACAAGATAGCCAAATGATGTTTTTTGCGGTTTGAACACAACCAGAGTTAAGAAAATGTAATAACAAATAGGGTTGGCGATTGTTCCGATTTAATTTTAATTCAATTTTTAATATAATTTAATTAACCCTAAATAATTTTTAAAAATAATTTTATGTATTTTGTTTTAAAAAAATAGTCATGTCTCACTCAATTACGGTTATCTATTATTCAAATTTATTTTATAATTAATATTTAGGTTATACAAGATGACTCAAATGATCCTTTTTAAGTTTTGGACATAACCAGGGTTAAGAAAATTGAACAATTAATCATTATTACATTGTCCGATTTGATTCCAATTTATTTTTTGAAGTTCATTTGATGTATTGTAAATTATTTTAAAAACTTTTCTTATGAATTGTTTTTTAAAAAAATAATTATATCTCACTCTATTACTGTTATCTATTATTCGAATAGAATTTAAATTTACTATTTCGCATTTACAAGATAGCCAAATGATGTTTTTTACGGTTTGAACACAACCAGAATTAAGAAAATATAATAACTGATAGCGTTAAAGACTGTTCCGTTTTAATTTTAATTTAATTTTTATATATAATATGATTAACCCTAAATGACTTTTAAAAATATTTTGATGTATTGTGTTTAAAAAAAATAGTCATATCTCACTCAATTACGGTTATCTATTATTCAAATTTATTTTAAAATTAATATTTAGGTTATACAAGATGACTCAAATGATCCTTTTTAAGTTTTGGACATAACCAGGGTTAAGAAAATAGAACAATTAATCATTATAGCATTGTCCGATTTGATTCCAATTTCATCTTTGAAGTTCATCTGATGGACTGTAAATTATTTTTAAAATTTTTCTTATGAATTGTTTTTCAAAAAAATAATTATATCTCACTGTATTACTGATATCATTCGAATATAATTTAAATTTACTATTTCGCATATACAAGATAGCCAAATGATGTTTTTTGCGGTTTGAACACAACCAGAGTTAAGAAAATGTAATAACTAATAGGGTTGGCGATTGTTCCGATTTAATTTTAATTTAATTTTTAGATATAATTTGATTAACCCTAAATAATTTTTAAAAATAATTTTATGTATTTTGTTTTAAAAAAATAGTCACGTCTTACTCAATTACGGTTATCTATTATTTAAATTTGTTTTAAAATTAATATTTAGGTTATACAAGATGACTCAAATGATCCTTTTTAAGTTTTGGACCTAACCAGGGTTAAGAAAATAGAACAATTAATCATTATAGCATTGATTCCAATTTAATCTTTGAAGTTCATTTGATGTACTGTAAATTATTTTTAAAATTTTTCTTATGAATTGTTTTTTAAAAAAATAATTATATCTCACTCTATTACTATAATCTATTATTTGAATATAATTTAAATTTACTATTTCGCATTTACAAGATAGCCAAATGATGTTTTTTGCGGTTTGAACACAACCAGAGTTAAGAAAATGTAATAGCTAATAGGGTTGGCGATTGTTCCGATTTAATTTTAATTCAATTTTTGATATAATTTGATTAACCCTAAATAATTTTAAAAAATAATTTTATGTATTGTTTTAAAAAAATAGTCATATCTCACTCAATTACGGTAATCTATTATTCAAATTTATTTTAAAATTAATATTTAGGTTGTACAAGATGACTCAATTGATGCTTTTTAAGTTTTGGTCATAACCAGGGTTAAGAAAATAGAACAATTAATCATTATAGCATTGTCCGATTTGATTTGTAATTTCATCTTTGAAGTTCATTTGATGGACTGTAAATTATTTTTAAAATTTTTCTTATGAATTGTTTTTTAAAAAAATAATTATATCTCACTCTATTACTGATATCTATTTTTCGAATATAATTTAAATTTACTATTTCGCATATACAAGATAGCCAAATGATGTTTTTTGCGGTTTGAACACAACCAGAATTAAGAAAATATAATAACTGATAGCGTTAAAGACTGTTCCGTTTTAATTTTAATTTAATTTTTATATATAATTTGATTAACCCTAAATGACTTTTAAAAATATTTTGATGTATTGTGTTTAAAAAAAATAGTCATATCTCACTTAATTACGGTTATCTATTATTCAAATTTATTTTAAAATTAATATTTAGGTTATACAAGATGACTCAAATGATCCTTTTTAAGTTTTGGACATAACCAGGGTTAAGAATATAGAACAATTAATCATTAATCATCATCTTTGAAGTTCATTTGATGGACTGTAAATTATTTTTAAAATTTTCCTTATGAATTGTTTTTTAAAAAAATAATTATATCTCACTCTATTACTGATATCTATTATACGAATATAATTTAAATTTACTATTTCGCATATACAAAATAGCCAAATGATGTTTTTTGCGGTTTGAACACAACCAGAGTTAAGAAAATGTAATAACTAATAGGGTTGGCGATTGTTCCGATTTAATTTTAGTTCAATTTTTAAAAATAATTTTATGTATTTTGTTTTAAAAAAATAGTCATGTCTCACTCAATTACGGTTATCTATTATTCAAATTTATTTTAAAATTAATATTTAGGTTATACAAGATGACTCAAATGATCCTTTTTAAGTTTTGGACATAACCAGGGTTAAGAAAATAGAACAATTAATCATTATAGCATTGTCCGATTTGATTCCAATTTCATCTTTGAAGTTCATTTGATGGACTGTAAATTATTTTTAAAATTTTTTCTTATGAATTGTTTTTTAAAAAAATAATTATATCTCTCTATTACTGATATCTATTATACGAATATAATTTAAATTTACTATTTCGCATATACAAAATAGCCAAATGATGTTTTTTACGGTTTGAACACAACCAGAATTAAGAAAATATAATAACTGATAGCGTTAAAGACTGTTCCGTTTTAATTTTAATTTAATTTTTATATATAATTTGATTAACCCTAAATGACTTTTAAAAATATTTTGATGTATTGTGTTTAAAAAAAATAGTCATATCTCACTCAATTACGGTTATCTATTATTCAAATTTATTTTAAAATTAATATTTAGGTTATACAAGATGACTCAAATGATCCTTTTTAAGTTTTGGTCATAACCAGGGTTAAGAAAATAGAATAATTAATAATTATAGCATTGTCCGATTTGATACCAATTTCATCTTTGAAGTTCATTTGATGGACTGTAAATTATTTTTAAAATTTTTCTTATGAATTGTTTTTTAAAAAAATAATTATATCTCACTCTATTACTGATATCTATTTTTCGAATATAATTTAAATTTACTATATCGCATATACAAGATAGCCAAATGATGTTTTTTGCGGTTTGAACACAACCAGAGTTAAGAAAATGTAATAACTAATAGGGTTGGCGATTGTTCCGATTTAATTTTAATTCAATTTTTGATATAATTTGATTAACCCTAAATAGTTTTTAAAAATAATTTTATGTATTTTGTTTTAAAAAAATAGTCATGTCTCACTCAATTACGGTTATCTATTATTCAAATTTATTTTATAATTAATATTTAGGTTATACAAGATGACTCAAATGATCCTTTTTAAGTTTTGGACATAACCAGGGTTAAGAAAATTGAACAATTAATCATTATTACATTGTCCGATTTGATTCCAATTTATTTTTTGAAGTTCATTTGATGTATTGTAAATTATTTTAAAAACTTTTCTTATGAATTGTTTTTTAAAAAAATAATTAGATCTCACTCTATTACTGTTATCTATTATTCGAATAGAATTTAAATTTACTATTTCGCATTTACAAGATAGCCAAATGATGTTTTTTACGGTTTGAACACAACCAGAATTAAGAAAATATAATAACTGATAGCGTTAAAGACTGTTCCGTTTTAATTTTAATTTAATTTTTATATATAATTTGATTAACCCTAAATGACTTAAAAATATTTTGATGTATTGTGTTTAAAAAAAATAGTCATATCTCACTCAATTACGGTTATCTATTATTCAAATTTATTTTAAAATTAATATTTAGGTTATACAAGATGACTCAAATGATCCTTTTTAAGTTTTGGACATAACCAGGGTTAAGAAAATAGAACAATTAATCATTATAGCATTGTCCGATTTGATTCCAATTTCATCTTTGAAGTTCATTTGATGGACTGTAAATTATTTTTAAAATTTTTCTTATGAATTGTTTTTTAAAAAAATAATTATATCTCACTCTATTACTGATATCTATTATTCGAATATAATTTAAATTTACTATTTCGCATATACAAGATAGCCAAATGATGTTTTTTACGGTTTGAACAAAACCAGAATTAATAAAATATAATAACTCTTCGCATTAACGATTGTTCCGATTTAATTTTAATTTAATTTTTATATATAACTTAATTAACCCTAAATGATTTTTAAAAATATTTTGATATATTGTGTTTAAAAAAAATTATCATATCTCACTCAATTACGGTTATCTATTATTCAAATTTATTTTAAAATTAATATTTAGGTTATACAAGATGACTCAAATGATCATTTTTAAGTTTTGGACATAACCAGGGTTAAGAAAATAGAACAATTAATCATTATAGCATTGTCCGATTTGATTCCAATTTCATCTTTGAAGTTCGTTTGATGGACTGTAAATTATTTTTAAAATTTTTCTTATGAATTGTTTTTTAAAAAAACAATTATATCTCACTCTATTACTGATATCTATTATTCGAATATAATTTAAATTTACTATTTCGCATTTACAAGATAGCCAAATGATGTTTTTTGCGGTTTGAACACAACCAGAGTTAAGAAAATGTAATAACTAATAGGGTTGGCGATTGTTCCGATTTAATTTTAATTTAATTTTTAGATATAATTTGATTAACCCTAAATAATTTTTAAAAATAATTTTATGTATTTTGTTTTAAAAAAATAGTCACGTCTTACTCAATTACGGTTATCTATTATTTAAATTTGTTTTAAAATTAATATTTAGGTTATACAAGATGACTCAAATGATCCTTTTTAAGTTTTGGACATAACCAGGGTTAAGAATATAGAACAATTAATCATTAATCATCATCTTTGAAGTTCATTTGATGGACTGTAAATTATTTTTAAAATTTTCCTTATGAATTGTTTTTTAAAAAAATAATTATATCTCACTCTATTACTGATATCTATTATACGAATATAATTTAAATTTACTATTTCGCATATACAAAATAGCCAAATGATGTTTTTTGCGGTTTGAACACAACCAGAGTTAAGAAAATGTAATAACTAATAGGGTTGGCGATTGTTCCGATTTAATTTTGGTTCAATTTTTAAAAATAATTTTATGTATTTTGTTTTAAAAAAATAGTCATGTCTCACTCAATTACGGTTATCTATTATTCAAATTTATTTTAAAATTAATATTTAGGTTATACAAGATGACTCAAATGATCCTTTTTAAGTTTTGGACATAACCAGGGTTAAGAAAATAGAACAATTAATCATTATAGCATTGTCCGATTTGATTCCAATTTCATCTTTGAAGTTCATTTGATGGACTGTAAATTATTTTTAAAATTTTTCTTATGAATTGTTTTTTAAAAAAATAATTATATCTCACTCTATTACTGATATCTATTATTCGAATATAATTTAAATTTACTATTTCGCATTTACAAGATAGCCAAATGATGTTTTTTACGGTTTGAACACAACCAGAATTAAGAAAATATAATAACTGATAGCGTTAAAGACTGTTCCGTTTTAATTTTAATTTAATTTTTATATATAATTTGATTAACCCTAAATGACTTTTAAAAATATTTTGATGTATTGTGTTTAAAAAAAATAGTCATATCTCACTCAATTACGGTTATCTATTATTCAAATTTATTTTAAAATTAATATTTAGGTTATACAAGATGACCCAAATGATCCTTTTTAAGTTTTGGTCATAACCAGGGTTAAGAAAATAGAACAATTAATCATTATAGCATTGTCCGATTTGATACCAATTTCATCTTTGAAGTTCATTTGATGGACTGTAAATTATTTTTAAAATTTTTCTTATGAATTGTTTTTTAAAAAAATAATTATATCTCACTCTATTACTGATATCTATTTTTCGAATATAATTTAAATTTACTATATCGCATATACAAGATAGCCAAATGATGTTTTTTGCGGTTTGAACACAACCAGAGTTAAGAAAATGTAATAACTAATAGGGTTGGCGATTGTTCCGATTTAATTTTAATTTAATTTTTAGATATAATTTGATTAACCCTAAATAATTTTTAAAAATAATTTTATGTATTTTGTTTTAAAAAAATAGTCACGTCTTACTCAATTACGGTTATCTATTATTTAAATTTATTTTAAAATTAATATTTAGGTTATACAAGATGACTCAAATGATCCTTTTTAAGTTTTGGACATAACCAGGGTTAAGAAAATAGAACAATTAATCATTATTACATTGTCCGATTTGATTCCAATTTATTTTTTGAAGTTCATTTGATGTATTGTAAATTATTTTAAAAACTTTTCTTATGAATTGTTTTTTAAAAAAATAATTATATCTCACTCTATTACTGTTATCTATTATTCGAATATAATTTAAATTTACTATTTCGCATATACAAGATAGCCAAATGATGTTTTTTGCGGTTTGAACACAACCAGAGTTAAGAAAATGTAATAACAAATAGGGTTGGCGATTGTTCCGATTTAATTTTAATTCAATTTTTAATATAATTTAATTAACCCTAAATAATTTTTAAAAATAATTTTATGTATTTTGTTTTAAAAAAATAGTCATGTCTCACTCAATTACGGTTATCTATTATTCAAATTTATTTTAAAATTAATATTTAGGTTATACAAGATGACTCAAATGATCCTTTTTAAGTTTTGGACATAACCAGGGTTAAGAATATAGAACAATTAATCATTAATCATCATCTTTGAAGTTCATTTGATGGACTGTAAATTATTTTTAAAATTTTCCTTATGAATTGTTTTTTAAAAAAATAATTATATCTCACTCTATTACTGATATCTATTATACGAATATAATTTAAATTTACTATTTCGCATATACAAAATAGCCAAATGATGTTTTTTGCGGTTTGAACACAACCAGAGTTAAGAAAATATAATAACTGATAGCGTTAAAGACTGTTCCGTTTTAATTTTAATTTAATTTTTATATATAATTTGATTAACCCTAAATGACTTTTAAAAATATTTTGATGTATTGTGTTTAAAAAAAATAGTCATATCTCACTCAATTACGGTTATCTATTATTCAAATTTATTTTAAAATTAATATTTAGGTTATACAAGATGACTCAAATGATCCTTTTTAAGTTTTGGTCATAACCAGGGTTAAGAACATAGAACAATTAATCATTATAGCATTGTCCGATTTGATTCCAATTTCATCTTTGAAGTTCATTTGATGGACTGTAAATTATTTTTAAAATTTTTCTTATGAATTGTTTTTTAAAAAAATAATTATATCTCACTCTATTACTGATATCTATTATTCGAATATAATTTAAATTTACTATTTCGCATATACAAGATAGCCAAATGATGTTTTTTACGGTTTGAACAAAACCAGAATTAAGAAAATATAATAACTCTTCGCATTAACGATTGTTCCGATTTAATTTTAATTTAATTTTTATATATAACTTAATTAACCCTAAATGATTTTTAAAAATATTTTGATATATTGTGTTTAAAAAAAATTATCATATCTCACTCAATTACGGTTATCTATTATTCAAATTTATTTTAAAATTAATATTTAGGTTATACAAGATGACTCAAATGATCATTTTTAAGTTTTGGACATAACCAGGGTTAAGAAAATAGAACAATTAATCATTATAGCATTGTCCGATTTGATTCCAATTTCATCTTTGAAGTTCGTTTGATGGACTGTAAATTATTTTTAAAATTTTTCTTATGAATTGTTTTTTAAAAAAACAATTATATCTCACTCTATTACTGATATCTATTATTCGAATATAATTTAAATTTACTATTTCGCATTTACAAGATAGCCAAATGATGTTTTTTGCGGTTTGAACACAACCAGAGTTAAGAAAATGTAATAACAAATAGGGTTGGCGATTGTTTCGATTTAATTTTAATTCAATTTTTAATATAATTTAATTAACCCTAAATAATTTTTAAAAATAATTTTATGTATTTTGTTTTAAAAAAATAGTCATGTCTCACTCAATTACGGTTATCTATTATTCAAATTTATTTTATAATTAATATTTAGGTTATACAAGATGACTCAAATGATCCTTTTTAAGTTTTGGACATAACCAGGGTTAAGAAAATTGAACAATTAATCATTATTACATTGTCCGATTTGATTCCAATTCATTTTTTGAAGTTCATTTGATGTATTGTAAATTATTTTAAAAACTTTTCTTATGAATTGTTTTTTAAAAAAATAATTATATCTCACTCTATTACTGTTATCTATTATTCGAATAGAATTTAAATTTACTATTTCGCATTTACAAGATAGCCAAATGATGTTTTTTACGGTTTGAACACAACCAGAATTAAGAAAATATAATAACTGATAGCGTTAAAGACTGTTCCGTTTTAATTTTAATTTAATTTTTATATATAATTTGATTAACCCTAAATGACTTTTAAAAATATTTTGACGTATTGTGTTTAAAAAAAATAGTCATATCTCACTCAATTACGGTTATCTATTATTCAAATTTATTTTAAAATTAATATTTAGGTTATACAAGATGACTCAAATGATCCTTTTTAAGTTTTGGACATAACCAGGGTTAAGAAAATAGAACAATTAATCATTATAGCATTGTCCGATTCGATTCCAATTTCATCTTTGAAGTTCATTTGATGGACTGTAAATTATTTTTAAAATTTTTCTTATGAATTGTTTTTTAAAAAAATAATTATATCTCACTCTATTACTGATATCTATTATTCGAATATAATTTAAATTTACTATTTCGCATATACAAGATAGCCAAATGATGTTTTTTGCGGTTTGAACACAACCAGAGTTAAGAAAATGTAATAACTAATAGGGTTGGCGATTGTTCCGATTTAATTTTAATTCAATTTTTAGATATAATTTGATTAACCCTAAATAATTTTTAAAAATAATTTTATGTATTTTGTTTTAAAAAAATAGTCATGTCTTACTCAATTACGGTTATCTATTATTTAAATTTGTTTTAAAATTAATATTTAGGTTATACAAGAATACTCAAATGATCCTTTTTAAGTTTTAGACATAACCAGGGTTAAGAAAATAGAACAGTTAATCATTATTGCATTGTCCGATTTGATTCCAATTTAATTTTTGAAGTTCATTTGATGTACTGTAAATTACTTTTAAAATAGTCATATCTCACTCAATTACGGTTATCTATTATTCAAATTTATTTTAAAATTAATATTTAGGTTATACAAGATGACTCAAATGATCCTTTTTAAGTTTTGGACATAACCAGGGTTAAGAAAATAGAACAATTAATCATTATAGCATTGTCCGATTTGATTCCAATTTCATCTTTGAAGTTCATTTGATGTACTGTAAATTATTTTTAAAATTTTTCTTATGAATTGTTTTTTAAAAAAATAATTATATCTCACTCTATTACTGTTATTTATTATTCGAATATAATTTACATTTACTATTTCGCATATACAAGATAGCCAAATGATGTTTTTTACGGTTTGAACACAACCAGAATTAAGAAAATAAAATAACTCTTCGCATTAACGATTCTTCCGATTTAATTTTAATTTAATTTTTTATATATAACTTAATTAACCCTAAATGATTTTTAAAAATATTTTGATATATTGTGTTTAAAAAAAATTGTCATATCTCACTCAATTACGGTTATCTATTATTTAAATTTATTTTAAAATTAATATTTAGGTTATACAAGAATACTCAAATGATCCTTTTTAAGTTTTGGACATAACCAGGGTTAAGAAAATAGAACAATTAATCATTATAGCATTGTCCGATTTGATTCCAATTTCATCTTTGAAGTTCATTTAATGTACTGTAAATTATTTTTCAAATTTTTCTTATGAATTGTTTTTTAAAAAAATAATTATATCTCACTCTATTATACTGTTATTTATAATTAGAATATAATTTATATTTACTATTTCGCATATACAAGATAGCCAGATGAGGTTTTTTACGGTTTGAACACAACCAGAATTAAGAAAATATAATAACTCTTCGCGTTTACGATTGTTCCGATTTAATTTTAATTTAATTTTTAGATATAATTTGATTAACCCTAAATGATTTTTAAAAATATTTTGATATATTGTTTTTAAAAAAAATAGTCATATCTCGCTCAATTACGGTTATCTATTATTCAAATTTATTTTAAAATTAATATTTAGGTTATACAAGATGACTCAAATGATGCTTTTTAAGTTTTGGTCATAACCAGGGTTTAGAAAATAGAACATCAATCATTATAGCATTGTCCGATTTGATTCCAATTTAATTTTTGCAGTTCATTTGATGTACTGTAAATTATTTTTAAAATTTTTCTTATGAATTGTTTTTTAAAAAAATAATTATATCGCACTCTATTACTGTTATTTATTATTCGAATATAATTTACATTTACTATTTCGCATATACAAGATAGCCAAATGATGTTTTTTACGGTTTCGAAAACAACCAGAGTTAAGAAAATGTAATAACTCTTCGCGTTAACGATTGTTCCGATTTAATTTTAATTTAATTTTTAGATATAATTTGATTAACCCTAAATGATTTTTAAAAATAATTTTATGTATTATGTTTTAAAAAAATAGTCATATCTCACTCAATTGCGGTTATCTATTATTCAAATTTATTTTAAAATTAATATTTAGGTTATACAAGATGACTCAAATGATCCTTTTTAAGTTTTGGACATAACCAGGGTTAAGAAAATAGAACAATTAATCATTATAGCATTGTCCGATTTGATTCCAATTTCATCTTTGAAGTTCATTTGATGTACTGTAAATTATTTTTAAAATTTTTCTTAAGAATTGTTTTTTAAAAAAATAATTATATCTCACTCTATTACTGTTATTTATTATTCGAATATAATTTACATTTACTATTTCGCATATACAAGATAGCCAAATGATGTTTTTTACGGTTTGAACACAACCAGAATTAAGAAAATAAAATAACTCTTCGCATTAACGATTCTTCCGATTTAATTTTAATTTAATTTTTTATATATAACTTAATTAACCCTAAATGATTTTTAAAAATATTTTGATATATTGTGTTTAAAAAAAATTGTCATATCTCACTCAATTACGGTTATCTATTATTTAAATTTATTTTAAAATTAATATTTAGGTTATACAAGAATACTCAAATGATCCTTTTTAAGTTTTGGACATAACCAGGGTTAAGAAAATAGAACAATTAATCATTATAGCATTGTCCGATTTGATTCCAATTTCATCTTTGAAGTTCATTTAATGTACTGTAAATTATTTTTCAAATTTTTCTTATGAATTGTTTTTTAAAAAAATAATTATATCTCACTCTATTATACTGTTATTTATAATTAGAATATAATTTATATTTACTATTTCGCATATACAAGATAGCCAGATGAGGTTTTTTACGGTTTGAACACAACCAGAATTAAGAAAATATAATAACTCTTCGCGTTTACGATTGTTCCGATTTAATTTTAATTTAATTTTTAGATATAATTTGATTAACCCTAAATGATTTTTAAAAATATTTTGATATATTGTTTTTAAAAAAAATAGTCATATCTCGCTCAATTACGGTTATCTATTATTCAAATTTATTTTAAAATTAATATTTAGGTTATACAAGATGACTCAAATGATGCTTTTTAAGTTTTGGTCATAACCAGGGTTTAGAAAATAGAACATCAATCATTATAGCATTGTCCGATTTGATTCCAATTTAATTTTTGCAGTTCATTTGATGTACTGTAAATTATTTTTAAAATTTTTCTTATGAATTGTTTTTTAAAAAAATAATTATATCGCACTCTATTACTGTTATTTATTATTCGAATATAATTTACATTTACTATTTCGCATATACAAGATAGCCAAATGATGTTTTTTACGGTTTCGAAAACAACCAGAGTTAAGAAAATGTAATAACTCTTCGCGTTAACGATTGTTCCGATTTAATTTTAATTTAATTTTTAGATATAATTTGATTAACCCTAAATGATTTTTAAAAATAATTTTATGTATTATGTTTTAAAAAAATAGTCATATCTCACTCAATTACGGTTATCTATTATTCAAATTCAATTTAAAATGAATCTTTAGGTTATACAAGATGACTCAATTGATGGTTTTTAAGTTTTGGTCATAACCAGGGTTTAGAAAATAGAACAATTAATCATTATAGCATTGTCCGATTTGATTCCAATTTAATTTTTGAAGTTCATTTGATGTACTGTAAATTATTTTTAAAATTTTTCTTATGAATTGTTTTTTAAAAAAATAATTATATCTCACTCTATTACTGATATCTATTATTCGAATATAATTTAAATTTACTATTTCGCATATACAAGATAGCCAAATGATGTTTTTTGCGGTTTGAACACAACCAGAGTTAAGAAAATGTAATAACTAATAGGGTTGGCGATTGTTCCGATTTAATTTTAATTCAATTTTTAGATATAATTTGATTAACCCTAAATAATTTTTAAAAATAATTTTATGTATTTTGTTTAAAAAAAATAGTCATGTCTCACTCAATTACGGTTATCTATTATTCAAATTTATTTTAAAATTAATATTTAGGTTATAAAAGATGACTCAAATGATCCTTTTTAAGTTTTGGACAAAATCAGGGTTAAGAAAATAGTACAATTAATCATTATAGCATTGTTCGATTTGATTCCAATTTCATCTTTGAAGTTCATTTAATGGACTGTAAATTATTTTTAAAATTTTTCTTATGAATTGTTTTTCAAAAAAATAATTATATCTCACTCTATTACTGATATCTATTATTCGAATATAATTTAAACTTACTATTTCGCATATACAAGATAGCCAAATGATGTTTTTTGCGGTTTGAACACAACCAGAGTTAAGAAAATGTAATAACTAATAGGGTTGGCGATTGTTCCGATTTAATTTTAATTCAATTTTTAGATATAATTTGATTAACCCTAAATAATTTTTAAAAATAATTTTATGTATTTTGTTTTAAAAAAATAGTCATGTCTTACTCAATTACGGTTATCTATTATTTAAATTTGTTTTAAAATTAATATTTAGGTTATACAAGAATACTCAAATGATCCTTTTTAAGTTTTAGACATAACCAGGGTTAAGAAAATAGAACAGTTAATCATTATTGCATTGTCCGATTTGATTCCAATTTAATTTTTGAAGTTCATTTGATGTACTGTAAATTACTTTTAAAATAGTCATATCTCACTCAATTACGGTTATCTATTATTCAAATTTATTTTAAAATTAATATTTAGGTTATACAAGATGACTCAAATGATCCTTTTTAAGTTTTGGACATAACCAGGGTTAAGAAAATAGAACAATTAATCATTATAGCATTGTCCGATTTGATTCCAATTTCATCTTTGAAGTTCATTTGATGTACTGTAAATTATTTTTAAAATTTTTCTTATGAATTGTTTTTTAAAAAAATAATTATATCTCACTCTATTACTGTTATTTATTATTCGAATATAATTTACATTTACTATTTCGCATATACAAGATAGCCAAATGATGTTTTTTACGGTTTGAACACAACCAGAATTAAGAAAATAAAATAACTCTTCGCATTAACGATTCTTCCGATTTAATTTTAATTTAATTTTTTATATATAACTTAATTAACCCTAAATGATTTTTAAAAATATTTTGATATATTGTGTTTAAAAAAAATTGTCATATCTCACTCAATTAGGGTTATCTATTATTTAAATTTATTTTAAAATTAATATTTAGGTTATACAAGAATACTCAAATGATCCTTTTTAAGTTTTGGACATAACCAGGGTTAAGAAAATAGAACAATTAATCATTATAGCATTGTCCGATTTGATTCCAATTTCATCTTTGAAGTTCATTTAATGTACTGTAAATTATTTTTCAAATTTTTCTTATGAATTGTTTTTTAAAAAAATAATTATATCTCACTCTATTATACTGTTATTTATAATTAGAATATAATTTATATTTACTATTTCGCATATACAAGATAGCCAGATGAGGTTTTTTACGGTTTGAACACAACCAGAATTAAGAAAATATAATAACTCTTCGCGTTTACGATTGTTCCGATTTAATTTTAATTTAATTTTTAGATATAATTTGATTAACCCTAAATGATTTTTAAAAATATTTTGATATATTGTTTTTAAAAAAAATAGTCATATCTCGCTCAATTACGGTTATCTATTATTCAAATTTATTTTAAAATTAATATTTAGGTTATACAAGATGACTCAAATGATGCTTTTTAAGTTTTGGTCATAACCAGGGTTTAGAAAATAGAACATCAATCATTATAGCATTGTCCGATTTGATTCCAATTTAATTTTTGCAGTTCATTTGATGTACTGTAAATTATTTTTAAAATTTTTCTTATGAATTGTTTTTTAAAAAAATAATTATATCGCACTCTATTACTGTTATTTATTATTCGAATATAATTTACATTTACTATTTCGCATATACAAGATAGCCAAATGATGTTTTTTACGGTTTCGAAAACAACCAGAGTTAAGAAAATGTAATAACTCTTCGCGTTAACGATTGTTCCGATTTAATTTTAATTTAATTTTTAGATATAATTTGATTAACCCTAAATGATTTTTAAAAATAATTTTATGTATTATGTTTTAAAAAAATAGTCATATCTCACTCAATTACGGTTATCTATTATTCAAATTCAATTTAAAATGAATCTTTAGGTTATACAAGATGACTCAATTGATGGTTTTTAAGTTTTGGTCATAACCAGGGTTTAGAAAATAGAACAATTAATCATTATAGCATTGTCCGATTTGATTCCAATTTAATTTTTGAAGTTCATTTGATGTACTGTAAATTATTTTTAAAATTTTTCTTATGAATTGTTTTTTAAAAAAATAATTATATCTCACTCTATTACTGATATCTATTATTCGAATATAATTTAAATTTACTATTTCGCATATACAAGATAGCCAAATGATGTTTTTTGCGGTTTGAACACAACCAGAGTTAAGAAAATGTAATAACTAATAGGGTTGGCGATTGTTCCGATTTAATTTTAATTCAATTTTTAGATATAATTTGATTAACCCTAAATAATTTTTAAAAATAATTTTATGTATTTTGTTTAAAAAAAATAGTCATGTCTCACTCAATTACGGTTATCTATTATTCAAATTTATTTTAAAATTAATATTTAGGTTATAAAAGATGACTCAAATGATCCTTTTTAAGTTTTGGACAAAATCAGGGTTAAGAAAATAGTACAATTAATCATTATAGCATTGTTCGATTTGATTCCAATTTCATCTTTGAAGTTCATTTAATGGACTGTAAATTATTTTTAAAATTTTTCTTATGAATTGTTTTTCAAAAAAATAATTATATCTCACTCTATTACTGATATCTATTATTCGAATATAATTTAAACTTACTATTTCGCATATACAAGATAGCCAAATGATGTTTTTTGCGGTTTGAACACAACCAGAGTTAAGAAAATGTAATAACTAATAGGGTTGGCGATTGTTCCGATTTAATTTTAATTCAATTTTTAGATATAATTTGATTAACCCTAAATAATTTTTAAAAATAATTTTATGTATTTTGTTTTAAAAAAATAGTCATGTCTTACTCAATTACGGTTATCTATTATTTAAATTTGTTTTAAAATTAATATTTAGGTTATACAAGAATACTCAAATGATCCTTTTTAAGTTTTAGACATAACCAGGGTTAAGAAAATAGAACAGTTAATCATTATTGCATTGTCCGATTTGATTCCAATTTAATTTTTGAAGTTCATTTGATGTACTGTAAATTACTTTTAAAATAGTCATATCTCACTCAATTACGGTTATCTATTATTCAAATTTATTTTAAAATTAATATTTAGGTTATACAAGATGACTCAAATGATCCTTTTTAAGTTTTGGACATAACCAGGGTTAAGAAAATAGAACAATTAATCATTATAGCATTGTCCGATTTGATTCCAATTTCATCTTTGAAGTTCATTTGATGTACTGTAAATTATTTTTAAAATTTTTCTTATGAATTGTTTTTTAAAAAAATAATTATATCTCACTCTATTACTGTTATTTATTATTCGAATATAATTTACATTTACTATTTCGCATATACAAGATAGCCAAATGATGTTTTTTACGGTTTGAACACAACCAGAATTAAGAAAATAAAATAACTCTTCGCATTAACGATTCTTCCGATTTAATTTTAATTTAATTTTTTATATATAACTTAATTAACCCTAAATGATTTTTAAAAATATTTTGATATATTGTGTTTAAAAAAAATTGTCATATCTCACTCAATTAGGGTTATCTATTATTTAAATTTATTTTAAAATTAATATTTAGGTTATACAAGAATACTCAAATGATCCTTTTTAAGTTTTGGACATAACCAGGGTTAAGAAAATAGAACAATTAATCATTATAGCATTGTCCGATTTGATTCCAATTTCATCTTTGAAGTTCATTTAATGTACTGTAAATTATTTTTCAAATTTTTCTTATGAATTGTTTTTTAAAAAAATAATTATATCTCACTCTATTATACTGTTATTTATAATTAGAATATAATTTATATTTACTATTTCGCATATACAAGATAGCCAGATGAGGTTTTTTACGGTTTGAACACAACCAGAATTAAGAAAATATAATAACTCTTCGCGTTTACGATTGTTCCGATTTAATTTTAATTTAATTTTTAGATATAATTTGATTAACCCTAAATGATTTTTAAAAATATTTTGATATATTGTTTTTAAAAAAAATAGTCATATCTCGCTCAATTACGGTTATCTATTATTCAAATTTATTTTAAAATTAATATTTAGGTTATACAAGATGACTCAAATGATGCTTTTTAAGTTTTGGTCATAACCAGGGTTTAGAAAATAGAACATCAATCATTATAGCATTGTCCGATTTGATTCCAATTTAATTTTTGCAGTTCATTTGATGTACTGTAAATTATTTTTAAAATTTTTCTTATGAATTGTTTTTTAAAAAAATAATTATATCGCACTCTATTACTGTTATTTATTATTCGAATATAATTTACATTTACTATTTCGCATATACAAGATAGCCAAATGATGTTTTTTACGGTTTCGAAAACAACCAGAGTTAAGAAAATGTAATAACTCTTCGCGTTAACGATTGTTCCGATTTAATTTTAATTTAATTTTTAGATATAATTTGATAAACCCTAAATGATTTTTAAAAATAATTTTATGTATTATGTTTTAAAAAAATAGTCATATCTCACTCAATTACGGTTATCTATTATTCAAATTTATTTTAAAATTAATATTTAGGTTATACAAGATGACTCAAATGATCCTTTTTAAGTTTTGGACATAACCAGGGTTAAGAAAATAGAACAATTAATCATTATAGCATTGTCCGATTTGATTCCAATTTCATCTTTGAAGTTCATTTGATGTACTGTAAATTATTTTTAAAATTTTTCTTATGAATTGTTTTTTAAAAAAATAATTATATCTCACTCTATTACTGTTATTTATTATTCGAATATAATTTACATTTACTATTTCGCATATACAAGATAGCCAAATGATGTTTTTTACGGTTTGAACACAACCAGAATTAAGAAAATAAAATAACTCTTCGCATTAACGATTCTTCCGATTTAATTTTAATTTAATTTTTTATATATAACTTAATTAACCCTAAATGATTTTTAAAAATATTTTGATATATTGTGTTTAAAAAAAATTGTCATATCTCACTCAATTACGGTTATCTATTATTTAAATTTATTTTAAAATTAATATTTAGGTTATACAAGAATACTCAAATGATCCTTTTTAAGTTTTGGACATAACCAGGGTTAAGAAAATAGAACAATTAATCATTATAGCATTGTCCGATTTGATTCCAATTTCATCTTTGAAGTTCATTTAATGTACTGTAAATTATTTTTCAAATTTTTCTTATGAATTGTTTTTTAAAAAAATAATTATATCTCACTCTATTATACTGTTATTTATAATTAGAATATAATTTATATTTACTATTTCGCATATACAAGATAGCCAGATGAGGTTTTTTACGGTTTGAACACAACCAGAATTAAGAAAATATAATAACTCTTCGCGTTTACGATTGTTCCGATTTAATTTTAATTTAATTTTTAGATATAATTTGATTAACCCTAAATGATTTTTAAAAATATTTTGATATATTGTTTTTAAAAAAAATAGTCATATCTCGCTCAATTACGGTTATCTATTATTCAAATTTATTTTAAAATTAATATTTAGGTTATACAAGATGACTCAAATGATGCTTTTTAAGTTTTGGTCATAACCAGGGTTTAGAAAATAGAACATCAATCATTATAGCATTGTCCGATTTGATTCCAATTTAATTTTTGCAGTTCATTTGATGTACTGTAAATTATTTTTAAAATTTTTCTTATGAATTGTTTTTTAAAAAAATAATTATATCGCACTCTATTACTGTTATTTATTATTCGAATATAATTTACATTTACTATTTCGCATATACAAGATAGCCAAATGATGTTTTTTACGGTTTCGAAAACAACCAGAGTTAAGAAAATGTAATAACTCTTCGCGTTAACGATTGTTCCGATTTAATTTTAATTTAATTTTTAGATATAATTTGATTAACCCTAAATGATTTTTAAAAATAATTTTATGTATTATGTTTTAAAAAAATAGTCATATCTCACTCAATTACGGTTATCTATTATTCAAATTCAATTTAAAATGAATCTTTAGGTTATACAAGATGACTCAATTGATGGTTTTTAAGTTTTGGTCATAACCAGGGTTTAGAAAATAGAACAATTAATCATTATAGCATTGTCCGATTTGATTCCAATTTAATTTTTGAAGTTCATTTGATGTACTGTAAATTATTTTTAAAATT
Organism: Anthonomus grandis grandis; assembly: GCF_022605725.1. NCBI lineage: Eukaryota > Metazoa > Arthropoda > Insecta > Coleoptera > Curculionidae > Anthonomus > Anthonomus grandis. The sequence goes on from NW_026088499.1 coordinate 113,212, forward strand.
TTTCTTATGAATTGTTTTTTAAAAAAATAATTATATCTCACTCTATTACTGATATCTATTATTCGAATATAATTTAAATTTACTATTTCGCATATACAAGATAGCCAAATGATGTTTTTTGCGGTTTGAACACAACCAGAGTTAAGAAAATGTAATAACTAATAGGGTTGGCGATTGTTCCGATTTAATTTTAATTCAATTTTTAGATATAATTTGATTAACCCTAAATAATTTTTAAAAATAATTTTATGTATTTTGTTTAAAAAAAATAGTCATGTCTCACTCAATTACGGTTATCTATTATTCAAATTTATTTTAAAATTAATATTTAGGTTATAAAAGATGACTCAAATGATCCTTTTTAAGTTTTGGACAAAATCAGGGTTAAGAAAATAGTACAATTAATCATTATAGCATTGTTCGATTTGATTCCAATTTCATCTTTGAAGTTCATTTAATGGACTGTAAATTATTTTTAAAATTTTTCTTATGAATTGTTTTTCAAAAAAATAATTATATCTCACTCTATTACTGATATCTATTATTCGAATATAATTTAAACTTACTATTTCGCATATACAAGATAGCCAAATGATGTTTTTTGCGGTTTGAACACAACCAGAGTTAAGAAAATGTAATAACTAATAGGGTTGGCGATTGTTCCGATTTAATTTTAATTCAATTTTTAGATATAATTTGATTAACCCTAAATAATTTTTAAAAATAATTTTATGTATTTTGTTTTAAAAAAATAGTCATGTCTTACTCAATTACGGTTATCTATTATTTAAATTTGTTTTAAAATTAATATTTAGGTTATACAAGAATACTCAAATGATCCTTTTTAAGTTTTAGACATAACCAGGGTTAAGAAAATAGAACAGTTAATCATTATTGCATTGTCCGATTTGATTCCAATTTAATTTTTGAAGTTCATTTGATGTACTGTAAATTACTTTTAAAATAGTCATATCTCACTCAATTACGGTTATCTATTATTCAAATTTATTTTAAAATTAATATTTAGGTTATACAAGATGACTCAAATGATCCTTTTTAAGTTTTGGACATAACCAGGGTTAAGAAAATAGAACAATTAATCATTATAGCATTGTCCGATTTGATTCCAATTTCATCTTTGAAGTTCATTTGATGTACTGTAAATTATTTTTAAAATTTTTCTTATGAATTGTTTTTTAAAAAAATAATTATATCTCACTCTATTACTGTTATTTATTATTCGAATATAATTTACATTTACTATTTCGCATATACAAGATAGCCAAATGATGTTTTTTACGGTTTGAACACAACCAGAATTAAGAAAATAAAATAACTCTTCGCATTAACGATTCTTCCGATTTAATTTTAATTTAATTTTTTATATATAACTTAATTAACCCTAAATGATTTTTAAAAATATTTTGATATATTGTGTTTAAAAAAAATTGTCATATCTCACTCAATTAGGGTTATCTATTATTTAAATTTATTTTAAAATTAATATTTAGGTTATACAAGAATACTCAAATGATCCTTTTTAAGTTTTGGACATAACCAGGGTTAAGAAAATAGAACAATTAATCATTATAGCATTGTCCGATTTGATTCCAATTTCATCTTTGAAGTTCATTTAATGTACTGTAAATTATTTTTCAAATTTTTCTTATGAATTGTTTTTTAAAAAAATAATTATATCTCACTCTATTATACTGTTATTTATAATTAGAATATAATTTATATTTACTATTTCGCATATACAAGATAGCCAGATGAGGTTTTTTACGGTTTGAACACAACCAGAATTAAGAAAATATAATAACTCTTCGCGTTTACGATTGTTCCGATTTAATTTTAATTTAATTTTTAGATATAATTTGATTAACCCTAAATGATTTTTAAAAATATTTTGATATATTGTTTTTAAAAAAAATAGTCATATCTCGCTCAATTACGGTTATCTATTATTCAAATTTATTTTAAAATTAATATTTAGGTTATACAAGATGACTCAAATGATGCTTTTTAAGTTTTGGTCATAACCAGGGTTTAGAAAATAGAACATCAATCATTATAGCATTGTCCGATTTGATTCCAATTTAATTTTTGCAGTTCATTTGATGTACTGTAAATTATTTTTAAAATTTTTCTTATGAATTGTTTTTTAAAAAAATAATTATATCGCACTCTATTACTGTTATTTATTATTCGAATATAATTTACATTTACTATTTCGCATATACAAGATAGCCAAATGATGTTTTTTACGGTTTCGAAAACAACCAGAGTTAAGAAAATGTAATAACTCTTCGCGTTATCTCTCACGAGATGTGT